>NC_142745.1:22687109-22987109 GCF_051943395.1 Hippocampus bargibanti
CGTCAGGACCATTTTGATGCTGCTTCAGAGCTGACTGATGAGCTGATCATTTGAATCAGATGTGTTGCTCCTGGGAGAGCTGGAAAACACGCAGGACAGCGGCCCTCCAGGACCGACTTTGGACACCCCTGGTCTAAGGAAAACAGTTCATCTGCCAAACATTTATTTCCCATTTGAAACCATTAAAATGAGAATAATCTATTCCCAGGTCCCAATAAAACATAATTTTAGACTAAATAAGACTTAAAACTACACACAAATATCCCTTATTTTGTGTATAATAAATGTGCTATTGTATTGTATTGTATTGTATTGTATTGTATTGGATTGAATTGGATATGCCTTTATTAGTCTCACAGTAGAGAAATTTACATTTCACAGCAGCAAAGTGATGAAAGGAATGAAAGTAGAAAAGCAAAACGTAGGAGCTGCTGGAAAGGCAGCCACTCTCGCAGCGCCGTCTTGAAGTCAAAAGAAAAAAAAAATACAAAATAACATAATATGACAGCATAGAGACAATATGAGAAAACAAAGACACAGAGAGACATTCATTCTTCAGGACTTGCTGTACCCTCTTTGTGATGACATGAAGCAGTTCTAGATGAAAGAGGAGAGGATCAAAGCGTCTTTCCACCAGTGGATCAGGGACATCATGTTGGAATGTGCACGTCGACTACAAGCTAAATGTTGAAAGCAAACACACAGCTGTAGCATCCATTGACGAAAAGAGATTATCTCACATCCCCTGTTCCACATAAATCTGCTTCAATTCCAAGCCGCAACAGTTCCACATACGCATCGGCGCTCTGCGCTGACGCTCCTTTCTTCTTATCGCGGTTTCCTCAAGCCATGCATCCATCCAGCCGCAGACTGTCCAACAGCACCGACCTTTCCGCTGAACAAAGTGGGGCTGTGAAGATGCTGCCCATTACAGGCGCAAAAAAGCACAATGGCCCCTTTAGTGTCCAGCGATGACAGTCGAATGGCTCCGAAATTCCTCCCATTCAAAAACAGTACTGGCATATTCATGCTGCCGAAAAGGCGCAACCGCTCAGCACAGTCTCCTCCTTGATGAATGTCGTGGTAAAAAATGCTGAAAAACAATCTGTATCCGTTCCACACGATGCACAACAACACAAAGTGACAAAAGAAAACACAAAACAAGACAAAAATAACTAAAAAAAGCAAGGCTCATCAGAGCACTTGCTGACGGTTGCCATCTTGGACGCCATCTTGGACTTCTATTGTATTGTATTGTATTGTAACTAATATGGATGTATTATAATAAAAAATAATACTTTTTATTTTCAAGCGCCTTTCAAAGCTCACAAGGACACTTTTGCATTATATATATATATATATATATATAAGATCAAGGCGGCTCGGAAAGATGTGAGTCAGTTGACGGAGACCCAGAGAGGTGTGAATAAAAGGCCAATACCCAAGAGGTACATGCAGATAACCATACCTGAAGCACTCGAAACTGACAAACAAAGGCTCCAGGCCTTGTCCAGTCGCCTAAAGAGGTACACGAAAGAGAATGAGGCCAGAAGAATAAACAGGCTGTTCGCAACACAACCTGCGAAAGTGTACGCTCAGTGGCAGGGTTCTAACAGCAGAGCAGACACTCCAAGGCTGGAAACTGAAAGATACTGGAAAGGCATATGGGAGAAGGAGGTCGCACATAACAGCAGTGCACAATGGCTGGTGACTCTGAAAGAGGAGCACAGCAACCTCCCTGAACAGAACCCAGTTACCATCACAGCGGCAGATATACAAGGAAGAGTCTCAGGTATGAAAAACTGGACGGCACCAGGCCCGGATATGGTCCACACCTACTGGCTAAAGAAACTCACAGCTCTGTGAGCCTAGCAGCACAAATGAACCAGTTGCTGATGGATGGGACTCATCCAGGATGGCTAACCGAAGGGCGAACAATCCTGATCATGAAGGATTCCTCAAAGTTGGATAGTTGGAAGGAACTGCACGTTCCTTCCAACTATCGGCCAATAACCTGTCTCTCCACAACATGGAAGCTCATGTCAGGCATCATTGCGGCTAAGATAAGTGGACACGTGGATCAATACATGAGCAAAGCACAGAAAGGCATTTGTAGAGATACTAGAGGTGCCAAACATCAGCTGCTGGTTGACAGAACAGTCGCTCAAGACTGCAGGTCCCGACATACCAACCTGTGCACAGCCTGGATTGATTACAAGAAAGCATATGACTCGATGCCACACACATGGATCAATGAATGCTTGGAGTTGTATAAGGTCAACAGGACCCTGAGAGCCTTCGTTGCAAACTCGATGAGGATGTGGAAAACCACACTTGAAGCCGATGGCAAGCCACTAACGCAAGAGTCCATCAAATGTGGCAAATACCAAGGTGATGCACTCTCCCCACTGCTGTTCTCCATAGACTGAACCCCCTCAGCCAGATAATCGCCAAGACAGGCTATGGATACCGCCTCAGAAATGAAACTACGATCAGTCACCTCCTCTACATGGATGACATAAAGCTGTCTGCTAAGAGCTAAAGGGACATAGACTCCCTGATCCACACAACCAGGATCTACAGCAGTGATATCGGAATGTCATTCGGGCTGGAGAAATGTAGTCGGATGGTGACTAAGAGGGGCAAGGTAGTCCACACTGAAGGGTATACCACAGGCCAATGGCAACCTCGAACTAGCAACAAGGAAAGCGGCTATGACCAAATACCTCCAGCGGGTGAGGCAAGTCCTCAGAAGCCAGCTCAATGGCATGAACAAGACCCAGGCAATAAACAGTTTTGCACTGCCAGTGATCAGATATCCTGCAGGAATAAGAAGGTGGCCAAAGGAAGAGATCCAGACCACGGATGTTAAGACCCGAAAACCCCTCACCATGCATGGAGGGTCCCATCCCAAGTCCAGCACACTGAGACTACACAAGCCGTAAGGAAGGAGGCCGGGGACTAGTGAGTGTGAGAGCCACTGTCCAGGATAAAACATCCAAGCTCCATGAATACATCAAAGAGAAGGCTCCAACGGATAATGTACTCAGAGAATGTCTCAGTCAATGGGGAGCAGAGGATGAGGTGCTGTAAGAGGGACAGTCATGGGAGGAAAAGCCCTACACGGGATGTAACACCGAACCATAACAGAAGTGGAGTAGTAGAGAATGACCAAGCAAAGATCCTGTGGGACTTCCAGATACAGACTGGGTCGGATATATCGATAGACTTTACTGTGTGTATATATGTACATATATATACAGTAAAGTCTCGTTATATCGATATCGGATATATCGATAGTCCCGGTTATATCGATACTATTTCTATGCACGCACTGAGAAAATTACATGCAAACAGGGTCGGATATATCGATAGTCCCGGTTATATCGATATTTTTTCGGACTCCCTTGAATATCGATATAACGAGACTTTACTGTATATATATAGTATATGCAGTGATACCTTGACTTATGAACTTAATTGGCTCCCAGAAAGTGTGTGTAAGGTCAAAGGTGTGTATTCCAAACGTTTATTTCCAATAAGAAACCATTAAAATGAGAATAATCCATTCCCAGGTCCCCATAAACATAATTTTCTCCAAAATAAGCCTACATCTAATCCAATCCCCCCCACGCCTTCACTCCCCTCCTTGCTGCACCCCCACACCGCCTCCCTCACCCCTTCAACATCTGAGCAACCGCATCAGCATCCACAAACACGTTAATTGACCAACCGCAGGAGATTAAGAGCGTCGGGGAGAGCGAGGCGAGGCGCGTTCGTCAGCTGTCAACAACATGAGGACATCTTGGCGGGATCAGCAGGGACGGAGGCAATTTACGGGCCACAATGGAAGCCGTTTGAGACAGGAAGAGACAAAAAGAGGGAGGCGGACTTTTTGTTTGGCCGATTGAATTGATTGTAAATGGGAGATTAGCGATTAGCGGGGCAGCTTGAGCGGCGGCCTGTAAGTGCCCCATTCCGAGAGGGGGAGCGAGTGAAAGAGACCAATTAAGTCCAGCAAATGTTAACTTACATCAGTTTCCCCCATTTTAGCCCGCATGAAATTCCAATTAAAGCGTTCCCCGGCTCTAAAGCTTTCTTTCTTTTCGAAGGGGTCGGGGCGCTGACACTTGTTTGTGCCCGTCGGACAAAACACAAAGTTCCCAGCGCATTTGCGATTGGTCATTTTGATAGCAAATTCAACATGTCGTCATTCTTTTTAGCTTCGTTTTCAAATGGCATCAGCTATGTGGCTCTCTCTCTCTATATATATATAGAGAGATAGATAGATAGATAGATAGATAGATAGATAGATAGATAGATAGATAGATAGATAGATAGATAGATAGATAGATAGATAGATAGATAGATAGATAGATAGATAGATAGATACAGTGATATTTATATATTTAGATATAGTTACAAACTTAATTGGTTCCCAGAAAAGCGATAAGTGTGTATTCCAAACATTAATTTCCCATGGGAAACCATTAAAATGAGAATAATATGTTCCAAGGTCCCCATAAAACATAATTTTCTACTAAATAAGCCTTAAAACTACACAAAATATATCTTATTTTATGTAAAATAAATGTGCTATTGTATTGTAATGTTTTTGTAATTTAGGAATTTACCTTTGTCCATTATTATACGCATACATACATGTCCATTATTCCTGTAATACCGTACAATAGCTATCTGGCTGGCTGGCTAGCTATTGAGCTACTTTGCTCTTAGCTATCTATTGCCTTTCTATCTAGCTTTCTATTTGTCTTACTCTTCTATTTGAGTTACTTTGGGGTTGAGTGAACGCTGGCGCGTGTGGCTGCCACTGTTCACCCACAGAAAAAGTTGTCCTGTAACTGTAAAGTGACCTAGAGTGTTTTCAAAGGCGTTTAGAAATGAAATTTATTATTATTATGTTCTTGTTCTTGTTCTTGTTCTTGTTATTGTTATTGTTATTGTTGTTGTTCTTCTTCTTCTTCTTCACACTATAATAATAATAATAATAATAATAATAATAATAATAATAATAATAATAATAATAATAATAATAAAAAGGAGTCCAAGATGGCGCCCGAGTAGGCAGCCGTCAGCAAGTGCTCTGATGAGCCTTGCTCTTTTTGTTGTTTTTGTCTTGTTTTTGTGTTTTCTTTTGTCACTTTGTGTTGTTGTGCGTCGTGTGGAACGGATACGAATAGTTTTTCAGCATTTTTGACCACGACATTCATCAAGGAGGAGACTGTGCTGAGCGGTTGCGCCTTTTCGGCAGCAGGAATATGCCAGTACTGTTTTTGAAAGGGAGGATTGTCAGAGCCATTCGACTGTCATCGCTGGACACAAAAGGGGCCATTGTGCTTTTTTGCGCCAGTAATGGGCAGCATCTTCACAGCCACGCTTTGTTTAGCGGAAAGGTCAGTGCTGTTGGACAGTCTGCGGCTGGATGGATACATAGCTTGTGGAGCCCGCGATAAGAAGGAAGGAGCGTCAGCGCAGAGCGCCGATGCGTATGTGGAACTGTTGCGGCTTGGAATTGAAGCTGATTTATGAGGGACAGGAGATGTGAGACGATCTCTTTTCGTCAATGGATGCTACAGCTACGTGTTTGCTTTCAACATTTAGCTTGTAGTCGACGTGCACATTCCACCATGATGTCCCTGATCCACTGGAGAAGAGACGCTTTGATCCTCTCCTCTTTCATCTGGAAGTGCTTTATGTAACAAAGAGGGTACAGAAAGTGCTTAAGAATGAATGTTTTTCTGTGTCTTTGTGTTGTCATGTTATTTGTTATTTAGTTTTTTTTGTTCTTTTGACTTCAAGACGGCGCCGCAAGAGTGGCTGCCTTTCCAGCAGCTCCTGTGTTTTGCTTTTCTACTTTCATTTCTTTCATAACTTTGCTGCTGTGAAATGTATATTTCTCCACTGCGAGACTAATAAAGGCAAATCCAATCCAATCCAATCCAATCCAATCCAATCCAATAATAATAATAATGCTTATCATTTGTAAGCGCCTTTTAAAACTCTCAAAGTCACTTTACAGTCACAAGATACGTTTTTCTGAGGGTGAGCAGCGGCAGCCTCACGCGCCAGCGTTCACTCAACCCCGAAATAACTCAAATAGATAGAAAGCGAGCTAGCTAGCTAATAGATAGCAGACTAGATAGCTAGCCAACTAGACAGCTAATAGATAGATAGATAGATAAATAGATAGATAGCTAGATAGCCAGCCATCTAGATACCTAACAGATAGCAAATAGATAGATAGCCAGATAGCCAGCTAGTTAAATATACATAGATATTTTTCGGCTAAAAACGCCATCCTATAACATGATCGTCATTGCTGAGTTCCTCTGGAGGGCTGCATGGACCTTCGAGAACACTCCATTAAAGTGCTATCTCAACTAATATGGATGTATTATTATAATAATATTAATAATATATTTTATTTTCAAGCACCTTTCAAAGCTCTCAAGGACACTTTTGCATTGTGTGTTTATATACAGTAAAGTCTCGTTATATCGATATCGGATATATCGATAGTCCCGGTTATATCGATATTTTTTCGGTTATATCCCTTGAATTTCGATATACGCACGAGAAAATTACATATAAACAGGGTATATATATCGATATATATATATATCGATATATTTATCGGATCCCTTGAATATCGATATAACGATATATACTATATATATATATATATATATATATATATATATGCAGTGATACCATGGCTTATGAACTGAATTGGTTCCCAGAAAGCGTGTGTAAGGCGAAAAGTTTGTATTCCAAACATTAATTTGCTATAGGAAACCATTCAAATGAGAATTATCCGGTCCCAGGTCCCCATAAAACATAGTTTTCCACTAAATAAGCCTTAAAACTACATAAAATAGACCTTATTTTATGTAAAATAAATGTGCTATGGTATTGTAATTTAAGAAATAAACTGCACTGTATAATCAAGTCATTTTATTTACCTATGTGATGGTTGTTGATGGCTTGATGGATTATCTTGATGGATCACTTATTGAAAATGTGTATTCCAAACATTAATTTCCCATAGGAAACCATTAAAATGAGAATAATTCGTTCCCAGGTCCCCATACAACATCATTTTCTTCTAAACAAGCCTTGTAACTACACAAAATATACCTTATTTTATGTATAATAAATGTTTTACTCTATTGTAATTAAATAAATAAACTGTATTGTATAATCAAGTCATTTTATTTTATATTGTATTATCATTTTCCCAAAATTGTCCATCGTTGTCAGCCACTTGAAATACAATCAGCATCCAAATAACAATATTGAAACACGAATTCTGCTATGTGTGTCCGTTTGGTCAAAGACTTTTTACACGTTAACTCAAAGCATTTGTTCATGCAATTTTTTTGTCATCATTGATGACGTCATGCTCTTGCTAACACGTTTTTATTTTAACGTTTTTATTTTAACATGAGCAAGAGTTTTTTTTCCTAATGCGCAGAACAGAACTATTTTACATTTTTATTTTCAAGCTACCAAACAATTGAAACTGTTTTTTCTTCAATAAAAAACACTGGTGATTCACACCATAAACTGAAGATATAAATGCGAAGTTAAACGTCTTTTTTGGCTTTTTTTAATTACTAGGACCTGTTTAAAAGTCCCCTCTCCCATCCATCCATCCCCTCATTAGGCAGCGGCCCTCTCACACAATGTCCCTTTGGGATTTATTGTAAGTACCGAGGGGTTAATGAGCACTGGTTGTATTCGCGCTTTTAACCCGTTTAACAAAGCAGGGATGGAACAGACTACATGTTTTTTTAACTCATTCACTGCTATTCACGAATTTATTTGGGAATTGAAAATATGACGTAGAGCGCCATTGCAGAATTAGTTCGGGTTTGGTTTTTCTTGCTTGGATGCAGATAATGTGCTGGCCCGACCTCTGGAAATGTTTTTTTTTTTTTTTCGCAGCATTTGCCTTTTGTCCACATTAGCGCTTTTTTACAACTTCAGCTGTTGTTAAAGCGCTATTAAATTCAATATGTATATATAGTATTGTATTTTGTACATCTTCCCCCATTTCAAACGTAGATAACTCCAGACCCATATCATTTAGGAATTAACTCTTTTTTTTCTGATGAAAAAAGAGCGTCTGAGGTTTCTAATGGTACATTGAATGTTTATGTCGTTGTAAAGAAGAATCATTCGTGTTTTCCTTCCTCACCGGTGATTGACAAAGTTGTCCATATAGCTATTTATCTGGCTAGCTATCTAGCTAGCTATCTATTGGCTAGCTAGCTATCTAGCTAGCTATCTAGCTAGCTATTTAACTTGTCCTGTGACTGTGAAGTGACCTTGAGAGTTTTGAAGAGCGCTTGTAAAGAAACATATTATTATTATTATTATTATTATTATTATTATTATTATTATTATTATTAACAACCTCTTAGCTAGCTAGCTTTCGATCCATTTGAGTTACTTCCGGGTTGAGTGAAGGCTGCCGCGTGTGGCTGTGGTGCTCACCCACAGAAAAACTGATCCTGTGACTGTAAAGTGACCTTGAGAGTTTTGAAAGGCGTTTATAAAAGAAATGTATTATTATTATTATTATTATTATTAAAATATCCAATCCACTTACGTAAATGCATGTCAAGCTTTTTGCACTTGTGCTATGGAAAAATAAAATGACAAACTAGTCCAAAAGAAGCAACATGTCGAAGCTTATCGCATTGAATGAATGCGAGATGTGCGACATGGAAATGAGCCACTCAAGAAGCCACCAGACACGGAGCGGCGCCTCATTTTGATTCTTTTACAAAGACAAGCCGAAATCTTTCTCATCGCAAACCTCATCAGATTTTTTTTCTTTCTTAAAGACGGCGTTGAGCAGTTTGTTGGTGAGATGTGCCACTTGTGCCAGCGTATCCCCGTTGGCATGTCAAGTGTGCAGGTCGCCTGCACGGCGAAGATTCGCTGGGAACCGAGTTGGATGAGAGATCCCATCCTTCAGCTAGTGGCAGACTTTAAAGGACAACCGACACCTACGGACAAGTTGATCGCGAAATTAGAAGGAAAACGGCAGAAGTAACGCGATGGTGAATGGTTGTGTGTCGCAGCCAATTGCGGTCACACGCATAAAGAAGGTGTAAGTTGACACAAATTCCCAGCGGACAAATCAGCCCATTTCCAACGGAGCTTGTGCGCCATCTTGTGCATTTTCTGAGCGCTACATTGGAGTCCAGACGGCTCAAATTGATACGGAAGGACTTTTTTCATCGATTCCAAACATTTATGCTTTCCTCGTCACTTTTTGAATCATATTCATAACTGTATGAGTAACAAGAAAGCATCTTCTCCCAATTTGAACTCGCTGAAGTCATTGTGCTGATTCTGGAGCAAGGCAGTTTGTGAAGGAGTATCCTGAAGTGACGTCACAAACAAGGGGGCGGGACTTTCTGAATCTGCCCAGTTCCGAGCTCATTTTGTGGCAGTTTTGGGACACTTGAAGTCATTTTGATTGGTGTTTTGCATTAGACTCAAAATATCAGCCTGCGCGTTTTGGGTGTTTTCGATGCTATAAAACGTTTTTCTGATGTCAGTTAGGAAACAAAAAAATGGTGTCGGTTGTCCTTTAAGTTTTGACCTTTGTCAATATTACTTGTCTTAACCCACTACTTGTTTGCAGCAGACCATGTCGATGGGTGCAAGTTGGAAACTGAGAATAATAATAATAATATAATAATATACAGTAAAGTCTCGTTATATCGATATCGGATATATCGATAGTCCCGGTTATATCGATACTATTTCTATGCACGCACGGAGAAAATTACATGCAAACAGGGTCGGATATATCGATAGTCCCGGTTATATCGATATTTTTTCGGACTCCCTTGAATATCGATATAACGAGACTTTACTGTATTTCATTTCTAAGCGCCTTTCAAAACTCTCAAGGTCACTTTACAGTCACAAGATACCTTTTTCAGTGGGTTCACTCAAGCCGGAAGTAATACTTAGAAAGCCTGCTAGCTAGCTAGCTAATAGATATCTAGCTGGCTAGTTAGCCAGCCAGATAGCTAGCTAATGGATATCTAGCTGTCTATATAGCCAGGTAGGTAGCCAGCTAGATAGCTAGATAGCTAGCTAGATAGCCAGCTGGCTAAATACTGTACATATCTATCAATGACCTGCACCTGAAAAAAAAACGTTATACAGTGAAACCTCGGTTTACGAACCCCTTGGCTTACGAACTTTTCGGTTTACGAACGTTACATTTATGAAAATTTTACCTTAGCATACGAACTATTTTTCGGGATACACACGGAGCTGCCACAATGAGTGATGTGTCGTTCGTGAACGAGCCCGTTCTCCAAACAAGGAAATGGTAGCGGACTTTTTTTGGTCGTCTATTCCCCGCCCCCAGTTGTTGGTTAAAGCCACGTGATCCGTCAAGAAGTAGGGGATGGGGTTACAGACAGAGAGAGAGTGAGGCCGTTCTCCCAAAAACAAAATGGCATCTTCGGTTAAAGCCACGTGATTGGTCAAGAACCCAGCAGTGTGGGGGCGGTTAAACATTAAAGAGACAGGCAGACAGAGAGAGAGTGGGATAAAACACACACACGCACTAAAGGGAGAGGACAGAGCTTGAAACAAAAAAGTGAAAAAAAAAAAAAAAAAAAATGGTGAGAAAATGGATATAAAACAGTGAAATTTGGACCCATTTCAACTTTGATAGTTCAAAAGCGAGTGTAGACTGGAAGGTTACATATCCCATCAATCAGGCTCCACAAATAACCCGCAAAAGTCATCTGTACACTTGATGCTAAAAGCTATGAACCCAGCAAAACAGATCATTCCTCAATATGGTGAAAGAAGCCTATGTTCCTCATCAAGTGTTTAATGCTGAGGGAACCGGACACTCCATTCCATCAAGCCATTAACGACCATCACAAAGATAAATAAAATTACTTTATTGTACACTACAGTATATTTTTTTAATCATAATACTATAACACATTTGTTACACATAAAATAAGGTATATTTTGTGTAGTTTTAAGGCTTAGAAAATTAGAAAGTAGAAAATGATGTTTTATGGGAACCTGGGAACGGATTATTCTCATTTTAATGGTTTCCTATGGGAAATTATTTTTTGGGATACACACTTTTCGCCTTACACACTCTGTCTGGGAACCAATTAAGTTCGTAAGCTAAGGTCCCACTGTATTGAGCATCGGACACTTTAGCTCTCAACTCTATTTTGTCAATGTGGAGCAGGGTTGGATCAATTGATTAGTGGATGTCCGGTGCCACCGCTAATCCTTTTGACCCGACCTGACCCGGCTTGGAAATGTTCCCTTTCTCTTTACTCGTTAATAGTGAAATGGTCTTGTTCACATCATTAAAAAACCCCCACGCCACCTCATGCTCCTTCCGACAAATTTTAAAAGTGAGAAACCCCAATCAAAATACTTTTTTTTTTAAAGTCACATAGGCATTGACACGCTTATATGGATTTTTTTAGCCCAAACAAATGCACATGAGCTTAAATGAAGACTCAGTTTACCCACAAAACATTTCCCCAATTTCTAAATCTTTTTCAAACAAACATTTCCTCCTAGAAACTTACAGTGATACCTCAGCGTATGAACTTAATTGGTTCCCAGAAAGTGTGTGTAAGGCGAAAAGTTCGTCTGCCAAACATTTATTTCTCATAAGAAACCATTAAAATGAGAATAATCCATTCCCAGGTCCTCATAAAACATAGTTTTCTATGAAATAAGCCTTAAAACTACACAAAATATACCTTATTTTATGTATAATAAATGTGCTATTTTCTTATAATTCAAGAAATAAACTGTTCCGTTCTGACCTTTGTGATGGTCGTTAATGTAGTTGCCTCTTGTAGTTGCCCCTATCCAAGTGAAGTTGCCATGCTTTCTCGGCGATAATACCCTCACTCACACTGTCCCCTGCTAGCTGCTTTTCGTTAAAAATTTTCAACCTCTTCTATTGCCTGAGACCATTGCTTAGACAACACAGAAACACCCTTAGCCACACGTAGCAATGGTCGACTTAGCGTGCTGCTACTGGGACGCTAAGTCTTAGAAACGCACAGGTCATTGGTGTTTTTCGATGATCCCCATTCTTCTGCTTGACCGTCTTTTTCTTTAATGTCTTCTTCGGCTTAACACTAGCCTGTGGTGGGGTCTTTTTCGCTCCCATAATAGCAAAGTAATCGACTCGAGAACAAACCACGTCCGCACCCAAAGAAAGGGGGTGACAGAAAGACTATAGAAAGACTATATGCTTGCGAATTTAATGTTCATAGGGCGAAAAGCTTGTGAGCTAAGCTATCACTGTATCGACAGAATATGTTGCCAATGGGATGATGATGATTATTAATATATATATATATATATATATATATATATATATATATATATATATATATATATATATATATATATATATATAGTGATATCATGAGAGGCTTGCTCTCAGCGGGACGGGACAAGAAGTGCAATGGACGACAGGTTTGGATGTAAAGAAAAAGGTTTTAATCAAGGGTTCCAGGGGGAATTCACAAGCAACAAAGGTTTGAATAGTGTCTCTTCCAATACTTCTGAGGTAAAACTGAAGACGGAGTTCTTTACAAGAGTCTCTGGCCTCACCCCTCTTGACGTCCTCGTCATGTAGCCTAGCCACTTTAGCTAGGTTCAAATCCAGTGTCCAGTCGTGGGGTCCCAACAGGCAATGAGTTCCACGCAGCAATCGAGCTTGTCTTTCCCCAAGCTGCACACTCAGAGGCTCTCTGCCTTAAGAGCCCTGCTTTCCAATCAAGCCCTGATCAGCTGCAGGTGTGTGGGTTTAATTGCCAAGACTCTCTCTGGGTGGAGCCATCTTAGGGGGATGTATTTGCCCTCCAGGACACAGCCTATTGTGACATCACTATATATATATATATATATATATATATATATATATATATATATATATATATATATATATATATATATATATATATATATATATATATATATCACAAATGCCACACCTCGTTAGTGTTTTTGGATGATCTTCTTGTGCTCGACCGTCATTTTCTTTTATGTCCTCTTTGGCTTAACACCAGCCTGTGGTTGGGTCTTTTTCAGTCTCATAATAGCAAAAATACTCCATTCGATAACAAACCACATCTGCACTCAAACAAAACTAGTCCGTGAGCCACCGTGGAGCTGTGTGGTTGGGTTCGTCCGCCGAAAACGAGTTCGTATGCGAGTGAGATTATATTCTCACAAATTTAATGTTCATAAGGCGAAAAGTTCATGAGCTAAAACGTTCAGTAAGCCGAGGTCTCACTGTATTTCAAATTGTGTAAACATTATTAACATACGTAATGAAGAGGAAATTATGTGAGTAAATATGGACTGTGTGCATCATAATCAATGGATCACAGTGTGCGTGGTGGACGTACAATCAAATCCAGCTCCCCCGGTTCGTTGCGTGGATATGTGTCGCGAGAGACAATCAATATGAACAAAAGGCCAAAATATACAAGCACGTGGCCACTTAGCGGCTCGGTCAATATGAATTGCATGACACATTTGGAACGAAGCAGGCATCAGTAGAAAGACTTCCACGGTAGCGCAATCAATAGATGGTGATTGAAGCCAAATTCAATTCTCACAATCTTCCTCATAGCCTCGAAGCTATCACATTCGGATTCGCCAATCACCTCATCTTGTCAGTGAGTATACAGGTAACATCCAACTTACGATCGAGTGTCTGTTCCGACCAAACGGTGGTAAGTCGAAATGGTCGCATGTCGAAATGGTCGTAAGTCGAAATCCATTCAAAATGTTGACTCGAGACTCGAAGGCTAAATGACTGGCAAACTTCCCCCTCTGTTGCCATCACACGGTCGATTGCTGTGCGAGAGTGAGATGCTGGTTGGCTAACCAAAATTGTGCGCAGTATTACTCGGTGCACTTTCTTGTTGACTAAACTTTTATCGGTTTGTTGAGTACGAGGGTTGGTTCTCCCCTTGCCCTCCTACTCTCATTTCGGTTATTATTTACTGTAATTTCCGGACTATAAGCCGCGACTTTTGTCAACATTTGGACCAGTGCCTTTAGTTTGTACGTATCTTTCATTCAGTACGTATTTTCGTTACCTCATGAAATAACTAGTTTCGGTCGCATAATAGCAAAAATACTCCACTCGATAACAAACCACGTCTGCACTCAAAGTAAGTGGGTGTGGAAAACTTTGGGGATTCAGCTAATTATTTCGTTCCTAACGAGGCGAGACTCTGTGCCTCGTTCGGAACATGACGATAGCAGTGGCAGGCCGTGGATTTCATGGCTAGCTAGGCCTTCAGTTGTGCTATGTGCTCAGCTGACAGTGAGATATAAACGTCGATTTTGGTGCGTGAAACGATCCAGCCAAATGTCTGTGTAAGTTCTCAGTTGTATAGGAGTGGTCCATCGATGAGAAGTTTTCTTCAGCAGTCATCTGTAGTTCTTTGAAGGTGTCGGACGTTTCACTTCTCATCCAAGAAGCTTCGTCAGCGAACTAAAATATGCTGTATATATATATATATATATATATATATATATATATATATATATATATATATATATATATATATATATATATATATATATATATATATATCGACAGTCCAGAGGTGACAGTGCCAGACCTCTGCTACGATAGGTCCCTGCTCTCATGTTGGAGGGAGCAGAGGACTATTCCCTGAATCTACACTGATTAAAGGACAACCGACATCACTTTTTTGTTTCCTAACTGACATCAGACAAACGTTTTAGAGCATTTAAAATACCCAAAACACGCAGTATGATATTTTTAGTCAAATGCAAAACACAAATAAAAATGACTTAGAGTGTCCAAAATCTGCAAAAAAATTGAGCTGCGAATTGGGCATTTTCAGTTCGTGACGTCACACCAAGACGTCTTGCATTGCTTGTGAATCAATGGCTTCAGATTTGGAGAATATGCTTTCTTGTTACACGTTCAGTTATGAATATGATTCAAATAGTTCTGAAGAGAAAAGCATACATGTTTGCAATCGATTAAAGAATTTATTCCATGCCATTTTGAGGCAATAGGGGGGTAAATGGCGGAGGCAGAAAATGGCGGAGGCAGAAAATGGCGATCAAGCTCCGTGTGTTAATCAGGCTGATAAATTCCTTACATGGAGTTTGGTCGCCCTCTTCTGCCTCTTTTTGGTGCAACACGACGTTTTCAGACCAAACAAGTGTAGCAAAATGCATTGACGTGATGGAAGGACTGCTACAATGTGTCCTTTTTTCCGTCAGGGGCGTTCCTTCAGTGATGTCACGTACGGACTTGTCACCAACTCAAAAACAAGACTTCCGGAATATTCAGCGCAAGTCTTAAAACGTAAAATATAGCTAGATGCGCTGGAATCTTTGTCAAATACGCTCAGTAGAAGTCCTTTGAAGCCATTTTAGAAATTATGGAAGCAACTTGTCCGGAGACGTTGGTTGTCCTTTAAGGCATAAATTAGTACATCGAAAAGAAAGGCTGCCAAATGAAAAACAAAGTCATGTAGTTTATTCAATACATTGTAAAAATCAAAATTGTAAAGAGCAATACATTGGGGAGACTAAACAAATTCTCCCAAAAAAAACTTTATCAACACTGCAGGGAGAATACTAGTGGGCCTCAATCTGCAGTACATATGCACCTAAAAGCTAGCTACCACTCATTTGACGACAATGAGGTTAAAATAAAATAGCAAAATAAAATGGATGGTTTGAAGGGGGAGTCAAAGAAGCTATTTTCATAAAACAGGAAAAACCCTTCACGAAATCGCCATGGTGGGTTAAGGTTTAATTCGAATCGTTCTTACAACAGACTTCTTAGGCAAAATAGGCTTAGTTATGCTGATGAGTTGATACCAAAGCAAATGGGGATTTCAGGCCAGTCGTAGACCCCATACTCAGTCAGGACAATAGAAGTAATCAGTGTAGCCTCAGGGAATAGTCCTCTGCTCCCCCCAACCTAAGAGCAGGGGCCTTTCAGTGCAGAGGTCTAGCACCGCCACCTCTGGACAGTAATGATATATATACAGTATATTGGGCCAGAGCTACCAGCAATTTTTTGTTCGCTGACGAAGCCTCTTGGATGAGAAACGTCCGACACCTTGAAAGAAGTCCAGATGACGGCTGAAGAAACCTTTTCATCCAGCCAAATATTTTTCCCTCTTGCATGCTTGTCCCCTTCACTCAACTTGGACCCACAGCATCTCGCCGAAAGACGTGCACGGCGCAATTAGTCATTATCCAATCAACTTGAATCAAGACTTGTGGCGTTTACGTGGCTCTGGGCCCAGCCAATGATGCGCCTTGTGCGCTCTCTCCATTCTCCCACTTGACAAAGTGCACGGCTACAAAATAACGGCGTGGTCGCCTGAGATAGACGAGAGCTGGAGGACAGACGGAAGCCACTGCGTGAGGTCTCGGAGGGGCGTGGGGAGAGTCTGGTCCGTGACAAGAGCAGTAGCCTCAAGGCCCCGGTCATTAGGAAGGGCTCCACATCGTTCTCTTCAAAACCTTTTAGATAATTTGCCACATCTCTTGTTCATCTTCATCCTGTCACCCACGATTGGACATGCTAGCGTCATCGCCCCAGCGCCCTCAACCCGGAATTAAATAGATAGAAAGCTAGCTAACCAGTGAGTAGATAGTTAATAGATAGCCAACAAATAACGAGCTAGATATCCAGCCACCTAGATAGTTATATAGCTAATAGATTGCTAGCTAGCTAGATAGTTAGCTAGCTAATACACTGAATGTCACTATTAAATACACAGATAGAAAGCTAGCTTAGTTGAGAAATGTCATCGTGAGTACAACAGAGTTTTACTGATGATAACCCCCCTTAGCACACTGAAGTTCTGTTGTGTTGATGTTTCAATAGTGGCTTTAAAGGACAACCGACGTCTCCGGACAAGTTGTGTCCATAATTTGTTAAAATGACTTCAAATGACTTCTACTGAGGGTATTTTACAAAGATTCCACCGCATATAGCTATATTTTACGTTTTAAAACTCACGCTGAATATTCAGGAAGGCTTGTTTTCCAGTTGGTGACGATTCCTGACGTCACGTCAGGAACGCTCCTGATCGAGAAAGCGACACACAATGCATTTTGGGTACTTTGTTTGGTCTGAAAACTTCGTGTTGATCCGTGTTGATGGCAAAATTAGAAGGAAAACACATCAATAACGTGATGGTGAAGAATCGTTGTGTTGCACCAAGACTACTATTTGATACTAGTTGACACAAATTCCCAGCAGACAAATCAGCCCATTTCCAACAGAGCTTGGGCGCCATCTTTTGCATTTTCTGGGGCTCTACATTGGAGTCCAGACGGCTCGAATTGATACGGAAGGACTTATTCAAACGATTGCAAACATTTATGCTTTCCTCTTCGGAACTACTTGAATCATATTCATTACTGGATGAGTAACAAGAAAGCATCTTCTCCCAATCTGAACTCTGTTTTGATTCTGGAGCAATGCAGTTTGTGAAGGAGTATCCTGGTGTGACGCCACAAACAAGGGGGCGGGACTTCCTGAATCACCCCAGTTTCGAGCTCCTTTTGTGGCAGTTTTGGGACACTTGAAGTCATTTTGTCTTTTGCATTTGACTAAAAATATCAGCCTGCGTGTTTTGGGTATTTTAGATGCATTAAAACATTTTTCTGATTTCAGTTAGGAAACAAAAATGGTGTTGCTTGTCCTTTAAACCCTGCCCTTGACCTGGCAGCGTTTGCCCCCTCACCCTCTCGGTCCAGACCGGTCCAGTCACTGGCGGCCGGAGGCCAAATGACCCCCGAAGGCGCCGTCGGTATCAGGGGCCGCAGCTGAGGAGCTGAGGCAGCTGCCAACCACCAGCGACTTCAACCCTGGCCGTTTGGATGATTGCATTTGTCAAGCCGCCACTCCGCATCAAGCCGTCGCGGGCCTGATCACCGTCAATTAGCAATTCAAGGTACACTAGAGGATCTGCTTAGGTGACAACGTAAAACCAGATGAGGGTGTGCTGCTAGTCAAGAAGCAGTTATATTTGTTCATGCTAATTATTATTATTATTATTATTATTATTATTATTATTATTATTATTATTATCTTCACTTGCTAGCTATTTGCTATCTATTCACTATCTAGCTGGCTGGCTATCTAGCTGACTGGCAGGTATCTGTTGGCGAACGATTGGCCAGCTAACGCTAGCGCGTGTGGCTGCCGCTGCTCACGCGCAGAAAAACTTATCCTGTGACTGTACAGTGAGACCTCAACTTACGAACTTAATTGGTTCCCAGACAGAGTGTGTAAGGTGAAAAGTGTGTATCTCAAAAAAACAATTCCCATAGGAAACCATTAAAATGGGAATAATCCGTTCCCGGGTTTTCAAATAAATATGCCTTAAAACTACACACAACATACCTTATTTTTTGCATAATAAATGTGATATTGTATTGAAATGAAAGAAATCCACTGCATTGTATCATAAAGTCACTTTATTTACATTTGTGATGGTCATTTATGGCTTGATGGAATGGCGTTGGAGGTCGAAGGTCAAAGGGAATTGCTGTTTGGAAAGAGAGGCGCATTACATGACGACTGTAATTAAAGAAATAAACTGCTGTAAAATAAAGTTTTATTTACCTTGTTGATGGTCGTTGATGGCTTATGGAAGGAGAGTCACCTTCCATAAGGACTGTTGGTAACTTAACCTCTGGTGCTGTTCGGTCGTGTGCTTCCGCCGAAGATCACTCCGCCAGCCGTGGTGGGTGTGTATTATGAAAATAGTGCTTATTATAAGGTTTAATTTTCATAAATTTGATGTTTGTAAGACGAAAAGTTAGGTAAGTTAGTAAGTTAAGGTGTTTGTAAGTTGAGGTCTCACTGTATATTGACCTTGAGAGTTTTGAAAGGCGAAATGAGAAATGAAATGTATTATTATTATTATTATTATTATTATTATTATTATTATTATTATTATTATGAGGAACGAAAATTATTATTATTATTATTATTATTATTATTATTATTATTATTATTATTATTAAATATTCTCGCTTTTTTGCCATTCATTTCCTGTTTGTGCTGTATTTGGGTGAAATTGCAATTTTGATTGGATGATACTGACCACAGGTGGCCGTTAATGTTGAAACAGGTAAACGTCCCCTTTTGAAAAAAAACGACGAGTTTTGTCCATTTCAGGTTGGAATGGACCGAAGGATTCGCATTTGTGAAGAGAAAAGGTTCTGATTCTAATTTGCAATGAAAAAAAATCCCATCGATGAAATAGTCGAATGTCAGTGGCACTTTGACAAGCTCCCTGCTACGTTAGCATTAGCATCAATACACTTCTGTGAGCATACAAGCTAATGAGCAGTGTGCAGGCTAGCTAGTAGTAACTTCGCATATTTGACTTTAATTCCGATCGTTTGGCTGGATTTTTACCAATCACGAGGAAAGGAAAACCATTCATATTCATGGTGAGTAATATCACAAAGTTATTTTAAATAATACATTCTGGCATCTTGTTGAAATCACACACACACACATACGTATGTGCGCTCGTGTGCGTGTCTCTCACAGAAAACCTTTTCTAAATATTTCGCTTGTACGGCTCTCTTAGTCAAATGTTTCCCGTGAGTTGATAAAGGATTGATCGGAGTAACCTTTATTAGTCTCGCAGGGGAGAAATGGACATTTTCGGTTTGATTAAAAAAATAGTATTGTTACTCCCCCCATCCCTCGCCCCTTATTGATTGAAAGTTAGCATTACCAAAACAATTATCAGCTCAATTTATGTCATCATTGCAGAGGCCTAATGTGATCACTTGCGGTTTGTAAAATATAGTTTTTTTGTTGACATTTTCACGAGCAGTCTGCATATTCTGCACAGCTTTTTTTTTTTTTTTTCATTTCTACCGAGTGATGTGTCGTTCGCGAACGAGCCGGATCTCTGTAAGTGAACGAATAGAGCCGATTCCTAACAAAGCGCCGGAAATGGGAAGCCGACTTTTTTGTCCTCTATTCCCCGCCCCCGGTCTTCGGTTAAAGCTGCACGTGATTGGTCGATATCTGTGGTAGAGGAGGGAGGGGAGAATTACAGATACACACACAGCAGTGAGGAGAAGGAGGGGAGAGAGCGGGGCGAGGGTAGACAGGTGGACAAATGTTATCATAATTGGATTGGATTGGATTTGCCTTTATTAGTCTCGCAGTGGAGAAATGGACATTTCACAGCAGCAAAGTGATGAAAGGAATGAAAGTTGAAAAACAAAATACATGAGCTGCTGGAAAGGCAGCCACTCTTGCGGCGCCGTCTTGAAGTCAAAAGAACAAAAAAACCTAAATAACAAATAATATGACACAATGCACAAAGACAATATGACAACACAAAGTCATTCATTCTTAAGCACTTTCTGTACCCTCTTTGTTACATGAAGCGGTTCTCGATGAAAGAGGAGAGGATCAAAGCGTCTTTCCCCAGTGGATCAGGGACATTATTGGATTGGATTGGATTGGATTTGCCTTTATTAGTCTCGCAGTGGAGAAATTTACATTTAGCTACCTAGCCAGCTAAATACCTAGATAGTTAAATGATAGCTAGCGAGATACCTACCCTGCCAGCTAATAGATAGCTAGGTAGCTAGCTAGACTGTCACAAGTCTTCTCTCATTAGGAATTTTGTCAAAGGGAAATTCCTTAATCCGAGAAATGTTATCACATTATGCTGTTATTATTATTAAATGATTCTATTTTTTACTAGTTGGTATGATAGCATTAATATGAAAAGCAAATTAGTGACGGCTGATCATCAGACCAGAGTAACCACAGGGAATAATAATAATAATAATAATAATAATAATAATAATAATAATAATAATACATTTAATTTCTAAGCGCCTTTCAAAACTCTCAAGGTCACTTTACAGTCATTTTTTTTCTGTGGGTGAGCAGCGGCAGCCACACGCGCCAGCGTTCACTCTAATAGCTAGTTAATAGCGACTCATCTAGATAGTTAGCTAGATAACCAAGTAATTAGTCAGATAGCTAATAGACAGCAAATAGATAGCTCGTTAGACAGCCAGCTAGATAGTTAGTTAGTTAGATAGTTCGATAGGTACCCTAGTTAGATAGATAGTTAGTTAGCTAATAGACAGCAAATAGCTAGATAGCCAGTAGTCAGGAAGAAAGTGAAAGTTAGTGGATGCTCTCTGTGCACATATAAATCAAGCCATTTCAATAAAAATATTTACTTTACATGAGTAATTCGTTCTTCACATAATTGTACATGATATTTTTAGGTTAATTAATATAAGCAACAAAAAAACAAACTGAGGAACCAATTGGGAGCCAAATGAGCTGTATGTTTTTAGTGAGCCGAGCCAAAAGAACTGACTCTCTGAAAAGAGCCGGAATTCCCATCACTGCTGTGCATATATGAATAAAATCATATAAATAAATAAAACATGTTATATAGTGTATTTTTTACACGAGTAATTCGTTTTTCACATAATTTGACATGATTTTTTTTGTAGTTAATTATAATAAGCAACAAAAAAAAACTGAGGAGCCATTTGAGAGCCAAAACAGCCAGATCTATTTAGTGAGCCGAGCCAGAAATCCCGGCTCTTTAAAAAGAGCCGGAATTCCCATCCCTATTTCTAACTGATGTGATTGCTTCAAATGAACGCATGGGGGAGCGACAATACTGCATGTGTGCATGTCTGCGTCTCCTATCAACCGCGTTCGACCACACGAAATCTGCTGGTACGGATTTTTGTATTTACATTGTGCGTATTTATGAGCGCTTTCGGTCTGATGGGGTGAAATGTGGCACAGAAAGTGTGCATCAAGGATTACGACTAGTGTCTGTGTGATGTCACAAGCAGAATGTTATTTGTGGGAGGGCGAACCCGATCATTTACACACACCGTGTTTGAATGACAAACTAAAAAAAAGGACAAATGTTGAAAAATGTTGTTTTTTTTTTAAGTATTATTAGCTGTTGAAGTCGACTCCTTGGTGATTGTACACTTTTTCAGCATGGACGCTACTTTTGAAATAAAAAAAGTCAAAATGATCTCGTCATTACTTTCTATTGATTGATAAATATATTGAGGATTCTTGCAATTTACAGTACAGTGATACCTTAGCTTACGAACTTAATTGTTTCCCAGACAGAGTGTGTAAGGCGAAAAGTGTGTATCCCAAAAATTAATTTCCCATAGGAAACCATTAAAATGAGAATAATCCGTTCCCAGGTCCCCATCAAACAAATTTGCTCGCTACCCAACTAGCTATCTACTTGCTATCTATTAGCTATCTAGCTGGCTGGGTGACTATCTAGCTAGCTAGCTATTAGCTATCTATTAACGCTTGCTTTCTATCTAGCTAACTACTGTAGCTTTCTATCTATTCAATTTAGCTGGCTAGCTAACTTTCTAGTTAGTTAGATATTAGCTATCAATGAACCAAGATGGCGCCCGAGTAGGCAACCGTCAGCAAGTGCTCTGATGAGCCTTGCTTTTTTGTTGTTTTTGTCTTGTTTTTGTGTTTTCCTTTGTCACTTTGTGTTGTTGTGCGTCGTGTGGAACGGATACGGATTGTTTTTCAGCGTTTTTCAGCATTTTTGACCACGACATTCATCAAGGAGGAGACTGTGCTGAGCGGTTGCGCCTTTCGGCAGCATGGATATACCAGTACTGTTTTTGAAAGGGAGGAATGTCTGTGCCATTCGACTGCCATCGCTGGACACCAAAGGGGCCATTGTGTTTTTTTGCGCCTGTAATGGGCAGCATCTTCACAGCCCCACTTTGTTCAGTGGAAGGTCGGTGCTGTTGGACAGTCTGCGGCTGGATGGATACATGGCTTGAGGAGCCCGCGATAAGAAGGAAGGAGTGTCAGCGCAGAGCGCCGATGCGTACACGCAACTGTCGCGGGATGGAATTGAAGCTGATTTATGAGGGACAGGAGATGTGAGACGATCTCTTTTCGTCAATGGATGCTTCAGCTGCGTGTTTGCTTTCAACATTTAGCTTGTAGTCGACGTGCACATTCCACCATGATGTCCCTGATCCACTGGTGAAGAGACGCTTTGATCCTCTCCTCTTTCATCAGCACAGAAAGTGCTTAAGAATGAATGTCTCTCTGTGTCTTTGTGTTGTCATGTTATTTGTATTTAGTTTTTTTGTGTTCTTTTGACTTCAAGACGGCGCCGCGAGAGTGGCTGCCTTTCCAGCAGCTCCTGTGTTTTGCTTTTCTACTTTCATTTCTTTCCTAACTTTGCTGCTGTGAAATGTAAATTTCTCCACTGTGAGACTAATAAAGGCAAATCCAATCCTATTAGCTGGCTAGCTAGCTTTCTATCTATCTGAGTTACTTCTGGGATGAGTGAACGCTGGCGTGTGTGGCTGCAGCTGCTCACATATGCCATAATCAGGCATAACAATAGAAGTAATCAGTATGGATAATAGGGATATATATATATATATATATATATATATATATATATATATATATATATATATATATATATATATATATATATATATATATATATATAGGGCCAAAACCACCAGCAAATTTTAGTTCGCTGACGAATCCTCTTGAGCAAAACGTCCGACACCTTCCAATTTGTATAGGTGATGGCTGAAGAAACCTTCTCTTCTCATTGATAAACCTCACAACGTCATTTCATAAAAGGACATTTGTTCGTGGAAGCTTATTCGCTTTCTTTTAAACTTCTCCCGAGCCGCTTTGTTATTCGGCCCCCACCATTTCAACCCTTCCCCTCAACACACACACACACTCACAGACACACTCATTGCTCTGGTGCCTCGACATCTGATTAGTTGTCTGTTGTCGTGGAGATGTCCGGGACCGTCGGTGGGGGCGAGATGTGGGATTAAAAGAAAAAAAAATCCATGTGGATAATGGCCTTCCCATAGCACTGGATAAAAGTGAATTCCACGCTACGCTCATTTGTGGTCAAGGCGAGAATGGCGCTGATCTGTGGTGTGTAAGTCAAGTGGTCATCGGCGCGGCCAGCCTGGATGATGGAGATTCATGCCGACGTGCCCTGCAGGCGCCTGCTCGGGCTTTTACTCCCGTTCTGCTTTTTGAGTCCATACGGGTCAACCATGGACACAGGTTAGTCGGCCGCCGTTAGCACCAGCTCGCGTGTGCGTCGCAGGGTGATAGTAGTTTATTGCCAAACAGTTCTACCCTGAAATTGTTTTCTTCGTAACTTAACCCAAAGATGACTTGAAAAGAATTTTGCTGAATGCAAAGTCCAAAAATATTAAATTAGCCACTGCTAATACGCGACTTCCGACAAAATGACTTGATCATTTTTGTGTCATGGAACCTATCCCAGCCGTCTTCGGGCACTAACTCTGGTGCTTTCAAAGTACAATGGGACCTTGGCTTACGAACTTAATTGGTTCCCAGACAGAGTGTGTAAGCTGAAAAGTGTGCATCCCAAACATTCATTTCCCATCGGAAACCATTTAAATGAGAATAATCCGTTACCAGGTCCCCATAAAACATAATTTACGACTTTCTAATTCTCTAAGCCTTAAAACTACACAAACTATACCTTATTTTATGTATAATAAATGTGCTATTGTATTATAATGAAATAAATTAACTGTACTGTATAATCAAGTGGTTTTATTGACCTTTCTGATGGTCATTGATGACTTGATGGAATGGAGTGTCCGGTTTCCTCAGCATTAAACACTTGATGAGGAACGTAGCCTTCTTCTTTCGCCATCTTGAGGAATGATCCCTTGTAGGTGCTTTCTCTGTGATAATTGTATCTAGTTCTTCATCAATTGTGATCTGTTGAGCTGGGTTCATAGCTTTTAGCATCAAGTGTACAGATGACTTGTGCGGGTTATTTGTGGAGCCTGATTGATGGGAGATATTCTACAACATTAGCATATTGCTACCAAAGTGAACGTCTCTGTAAATGTTAGGAAATAAAAAAAATCAAAAAATCATGGATGAAAAGGTTTCTTCAGCCGTCATCTGTACTTCTTTGAAGGGGTCGGACATTTTGCGTCTTATTCAAGAAACTTTGTCAGCAAACTAAAGTCTTACTGGTAGTTTAGGCCCTATATATATATATATATATATATATATATATATACAGTAAAGTCTCGTTATATCGATATCGGATATATCGATAGTCCCGGTTATATCGATATTTTTTCGGACTCCCTTGAATATCGATATATAGATTTATATATATATATATATATATATATATATATATATATATATATATATATATATATATATATAGTGACATCATGAGAGGCTAGCTCTCAGCGGGACAGGACAAGGAGCGCAATGGGCGACAGGTTTGAATAAAAACAAAGGTTTTAATAAAGGGTTTCAGGGGGAATTCACAAGCAACAAAGGTTTGAAAAGTGTCTCTTCCAATACTTAAATCAAGATAAAGTCCCTTCTGAGGTGAAACTGAAGACAGAGTTCTTTTCCATGTGGTTCTAGGCCTCACCCCTCTTGATGTCCTTCTCAGGTAGCCTCGCCACCTTTAGCAAGAGTCCAAATCCAGTGTCTGTCGTATGGTCGCAACTGGCGATGAGTTTCATGCAGCAATCAGTTTCTCCACAGAGCACAGCAATCGAGCTTGTCTTCCCCGACCTCCACACTCAGAGGCTCTCTGCCTTAAGAGCCTTGCTTGCCAATCAAGCCGTGATCAGCCGCAGGTGTGTGGTTTGAATTGCTGCCTTCCACCAGATGGGGCCAAGACTCTCTGTGGGTGGAGCCATCTTAGGGTGATGTATTTGCCCTCCAGGGCACAGCCTCTCGTGACATCCCTATATATATATATTTATATATATATACAGTAAAGTCTCGTTATATCGATATTCTCGGGTGTTAGAAAAAATGTCAATATAACCGTACTGTCGATATATGAAAAATGGACAAAATCTGACTTCAACGGACAGTTAGGACGGCGGAAAAAATCATTGGCACCGCCCTACCCACTCTCGAGGACTTGCACACTGCAAGAATCCAAACTAGGGCGCGGAAAATCCTACTGGACCATCCGCACCCTGCCCACCACCTTTTCCAGCTACTCCCCTCAGGCAGGCGCTACCGATCCATGCGCACCAAATCCAGCAGACATTTAAACAGCTTCTTCCCCCAAGCCATTAACTCTTTGAACTCTTCAACAGTAGCCAAAATGGAAATGTATAGTGCCACTTAGCAGTTTTTTTGACGACGATACTAGTGCAGCGTGTTCTACCGGAAACAAATTCCTTGTGTGTTCTACATACTTGGCAATAAAGATGATTCTGATTCTGATTCTGATATCCGTCCTGTGCCGAACTGCATTAACAAAAGCCGCCAAAAGAGGGCATTCAAGTGCCATATAAGAAATAGAGCTGGCCATGAGTTCACCAGTTTGTGCCTTTTTTTGGGTGAGAGATGTTCCCCCAATGTTGCCTCAAAATGGCACATATAATTCTTTAATGGATTGCAAACATGTATGCTTTCCTCTTCAGAACTGCAGTGTATTTGAATCATATTCATAACTGGATGTGTAACAAGAAAGCATATTATCCGAATCTGAAGCCATTGTTTGGATTCACAAGCAATGCAAGACGTCTTGGCGTTAAGTCATTTTTATTTGCATTTGAATAAAAAGTGACATCGGCTGTCCTTTAATACACAGTATGGAATGTTAATAATTTTCAAAATCATCAGCTTCAGCAGACAAAACAAGAAACATTGTTGCAAAAAACGATTCATATACAGTACAGTGGGCATGTACATAACACAACAGGGAAACTGCAACGCTTACATCTTACTGTATTATGTATGCAATTTAAAAAAGTCATCAATATTCTTCTGCTTCCCATTTTTACCTTTTAAAACACTTCAGTGTCGTCTGCTACACATGAGCTAGCGTCTGAAAATGAAAATGGCTCTGCTACACGGGAGCTGGTCACGTAACAAACTCACGTGACCAAGTCGACCAATGGCGCGACCGATACAGCGACCGATACAGATTTCGATAATGGTGGTACTGTATAGAAACCCCTTAGCAAATATCGATTCATCTTAAATATCTTTTGTATCGATATAAACATAGCAAAATGGCTGGCGGGAGATGAAAAAGAGCACCGTAGTAACCGGCTTATCGTAAAAACCACGAATCGTACTAAACGGAACTAATTATACATAAAAAGACTAGAAATGTGCGCGGTGTTTTATGAAAAATTGCCTTGTTACAGGTTCGGAGAGATCGCAGCAGAGAAATGACTACAAACAACGACTGTATATATATAGATATGTATTTATTGATAAAACACACAGCAATTTACAGCATTTCCCGATCATGAGTAATTACGCTAGACACAAACTGTCACCTCTATGCCCCCACGTAAAGACTCCAACATCCCGGTTAAGATCCAGAATAGTATACCTTACCGTTGACA
This sequence comes from Hippocampus bargibanti, assembly GCF_051943395.1. NCBI lineage: Eukaryota > Metazoa > Chordata > Actinopteri > Syngnathiformes > Syngnathidae > Hippocampus > Hippocampus bargibanti. The sequence goes on from NC_142745.1 coordinate 22,714,656, forward strand.
GAGGTCGGAGAGCCGGCAAAAACACCCCGGGAGAGTAATCTGGACTGGAAAACCCAAAGCTGGACACTCGTGCACAGCAGACTCTAACCGATATTGAGGAAACCCACATCTTATAGACCCAACTCACGCGGAAATAAGTGGCCAGTTTGTCCTCGCTAGAGATGAGTCATTTCTCCCCAATCCCTCAGCCTTGAGACCAGGTGCTCCAGAAAAACATGTTGTGTATGATACATTGTCGGGCGTATGAGAGAATCCCGATCAGTTCATGCAGGAAAATACAAAACATAGATAAGTGCGGAACAAGCGATAAAACAAGTGGTACCAGGTGTTCATGATCAGTGTGAGAGAAATACAGAAAGTGGCAAATAAATTGTATAACCATATGGGTCAGCTCAGGACACCAATAAAAATTTCTTCCTTCACACGGGAAATGAAAATAGTATCGTAATAAGCAGTATTATCAATATAAACGATATCGATATAACAAGACTTTACTATATATATATACAGTGAGACCTCAACTTACAAACTTTTTGTCTTGCAAACGTCAAATTTATGAAAATTAAACCTCATACTAAGCACTATTTTCATAATACACATCCACCACGGCTGGCGGAGTGATCTTCGGCGGAAGCACACGACCGCACAGCACCAGAGGTTAAGTTACCAACAGTCCTTATAGAAGGTGACTCTCCTTCCATAAGCCATCAACGACCATCAACAAGGTAAATAAAACTTTATTTTACAGCACAGTTTATTTCTTTAATTACAGTCGTCATGTAATGCGTCTCTCTTTCCAAACAGCAATTCCCTTTGATCTTCGACCGCCAACTCCATTCCATCAAGCCATAAATGACCATCACAAATGTAAATAAAGTGACTTTATGATACAATGCAGTGGATTTCTTTCATTTCAATACAATAGCACATTTATTATGCATAAAATAAGGTATGTTGTGTGTAGTTTTAAGGCTTATTTAGTTGAAAAGTATATTTTATGGAAACCCGGGAACGGATTATTCCCATTTTAATGGTTTCCTATGGGAATTGTTTTTTTGAGATACACACTTTTCACCTTACACACTCTGTCTGGGAACCAATTAAGTTCGTAAGTTGAGGTCTCACTGTGTATATATATTTATATATATATATATATATATATATATATATATATATATATATATATATATATATATATATATATATATATGTTGTGATGTCACGAGAGGCTGTGTCCTGGAGGGCAAATACATCCCCCTAAGATGGCCCCACCTGGTGGAAGGCAGCAATTAAACCCACACACCTGCAGCTGATCAGGGCTTGATTGGAAAGCAGGGCTCTTAAGGCAGAGAGCCTCTGAGTGTGCAGCTTGGGGAAAGACAAGCTCGATTGCTGTGCTCTGTGGAGAAGTTGATTGCTGCGTGGAACTCATTGCCAGTTGGGACCACACGACTGGATACTGCATTTGAACCTAGCTAAGGTGGCTAGGCTACATGACGAGGACGTCAAGAGGGGTGAGGCCTAGAGACTCTTGTAAAGAACCCCGTCATCAGTTTTTACCTCAGAAGAGACTTTATTTGGATTTAAGCATCAGAAGAGACTTTATTTTGATAAGTATTGGAAGAGACACTATTCAAACCTTTGTTGCTTGTGAATTCCCCCTGGAACCCTTGATTAAAACCTTTTTCTTTGCATCCGAACCTGTCGTCCATTGCACTTCTTGTCCCGACCCGCTGAGAGCAAGCCTCTCATGATATCACTATATATATATATATATATATATATATATATATATATATATATATATATATATATATATAAAGAAAAATCCTCGTCTCACCCACCATGGGTGGTGTCTGTCCCCCATTTTAGCTCGGGTCCTCGACCAGAGGCCAGGAAGCTTGAGGGTTCTGCGCAGTATCCGTGCTGTTCCCAGCACTGCGCTTTTCTGGACCGAGATATCTGATGTTGTTCCTGGGATCTGTTGCAACCACTCGTCTAGTTTGGGGGTCACTGCCCCGAGTGCTCCGACCACCACAGGCACGACTGTCACCTTTACCTTCCAGGCTCTCTCCAGCTCCTCTCTGAGCCCTTGGTATTTCTCCATTTTCTCATGTTCCTTCTTTCTGATATTTCCATCACTCGGGACCGCTACATCCACAACAACGGCTTTCCTTTCCCATTTATCTATGACCACGATATCTGGTTGGTTGGCCATTACCATCTTGTCAGTCTGTATCTGGAAGTCCCACAGGATCTTTGCTTGGTCATTCTCCACCACCTTGGGAGGTGTTTCCCATTTTGACCTTGGGGTTTCCAGTCCATACTCCGCACAGATGTTTCGGTAGACTATGCCAGTCACCTGGTTATGGCGCACCATGTAGGCTTTCCCTGCCAGCATCTTAGCGGCTGGACAGCTCAGTTGAAAAGGCATAGGTTTGCCATATGGGAGATGAGGGTTCGAATCCCACTTGGGGCAGAGAAAATGAGCACAAAAACATCATCCAGTGTGGGTCCTTGGGCAAGACCCTTCACACTAATGCCTACCTCATACAATGATGAGAGACATATATATATATATATATATATATATATATATATATATATATATATATATATATATATATATATGCACGTCTGTGTAAGCTCTCAGTCGTACAGGAGTGGTCCATCGATGAGAAGGTTTCTTCAGCCGTCATCTGTACAAAAGTGAAGGTTTCGGACGTTTCGCCTCCTATCAAGAGACTTCGTCAGCGAACTAAAGTCTGACTGGTCGTATCGGCCCCATTTATATATCCCTAATGTCCAGACCTATATATATATATATATATATATATATATATATATATATATATATATATATATATATATATATGGGGGCACAAGCCAGTGTCTTATTGTGCCGGTCCCAAGCCCAGATAAATACAGAGGGTTGTGTCAGGAAGGGCATCCGACGTAAAAAAAAAATTGCCAAAACGAATATGCGAATCAAACCTCTGAATCCCATACCGGATCGGTCGAGGCCCGGGTTAACAACGGCCGCCATTGGTACTGTTGACCTTCAGGGTGCCAGTGGAAAATGCACTACTGTTGGTCAAAGAAGGAGAGGAGGGAGGTGTGCCCGGAGGAAAAGAGAGAGATGGAACGCCAAGAGTATAGAACTAAGAGTAGGAACTTTGAATGTAGGAACAATGACAGGTAAAGGTCGAGAGCTGGTTGACATGATGCAGAGAAGGAAGGTGTGTCCAGGAGACCAGGTGGAAAGGGAGCAAGGCTAGAAGCTTAGGGTCAGGATTTAAGTTGTTCTATCATGGTGAAGACAGAAAGAGAAATGGAGTTGGGTTATCTTAAAAGAGGAGTTTGTTAGGAATGTCTTAGAAGTAAAAAGAGTACCAGATAGAATGATGAGTCTGAAGCTAGAAATTGAAGGTGTGATGTTCAATGTTGTTTGTGGGTATGCCCCACAAGTAGGATGTGAGCTGGCGGAGAAGGAGAAATTTTAGTTGGACTTTGATGAAGTCATACAGAACATCCCGAGAAGTGAGACGATTGTACAGATGGTGGTTGACTTTGCTAAGATAATGCAAATGGCTATTGTGAATACTTTCTTTCAGAAGAGACAGGAACATAGGGTGACCTATAAGAGTGGAGGCAGAAGTACACAGGTAGACTACATTTTGTGTCAACGGCACCATCTAAAGGAAATCAGTGACTGCAAATTAGTGGTTGGTGAGAGTGTAGCCAGACAGCATAGGTTGCTGGTGTGTAGGATGACGCTGGCAGTGAGGAAGATGAAGAAACCAAAGGCTGAAGTGAGGACAAAATGGTGGAAATTGAAAAAGGAAGAGTGTTGCATGACATTTAGGAAGAAGGTAAGACAAGCACTGGGTGGGCAAGAGGTCCTTCCAGATGACTGGCAAACTACAGCGAACATAATCAGAGACACAGGTCGGAAAGTACTTGGTGGAAGAAAGGTAGATAAGGAGACTTGGTGGTGAAATGGGGAGATGCAGGAGTGTATACAGAGAAAGAGGTTAGCAAAGAAGTGGGACACTGAGAGGACGGACGAGAGTAGACACCAGTACAAGGAGATGCAGCGCACGGTTAAAGTAAAGGTGGCAAAGGCCAAACAAGAGGCCTACGATGACTTGTATGCTCGGCTGGACAGCAAGGAAGGTGAGACTGATCTTTACAGGCTGGCGAGACAGAGAGACAAAGATGGTAAGGACCTGCAGCAGGTTGGGGTGATTAAGGATAGAGATGGCAATGTATTAACAGGTGCCAGTAGTGTGATGGCAAGATGGAAAGAGTACTTTGAAGAATTGATGAATGAGGAAAATGAGAAGGAACAAAGAGTAGAAGACGTGACTGTTGTGGACCAAGACGTAGCTAACATTAGCAAGGATGAAGTGAGGAGGGTGCTGAAGAGGATGAAGGGGGGAAAGGCACTCGGGCCTGATGATTTACCAATCGAAGTATGGAAGTGTCTTGGAGAGGTGGCGGTGGTATTCCTGACTGGGTTATTCAACAAGATCTTAGAGGGTGAACAGATGCCTGAAGAATGGAGACGAAGTGTACTCGTGCCCATTTTTAAGAACAAAGGAGATGTGCAGAGTTGTACTAATTACAGAGGAATAAAGTTGATGAGCCATACAATGAAACTCTGGGAAAGAGTAGTTGAAGCAAGACTAAGGGCAGAAGTGAACATTTGTGAGCAGCAGTATGGCTTCATGCCAAAAAGAGTACGACAGATGCAGTGTTTGCTTGAAGAATGCTGATAGAGAAGTATAGAGAAGGTCAGAAGGAATTGCATTGTGTCTTTGTAGATCTGGAGAAAGCGTATGACAGGGTGCCCAGAGAAGAGCTGTGGCATTGCATGAGGAAGTCTGGAGTGACGGAAAAGTATGTTAGAGCGGTACAAGACATGTATCATGACTGTAAGACAGTTGTGAGGTGTGCTGTCGGTGTGACGGAGGAATTCAAGGTGGAGGTGGGACTCCACCAGGGGTCAGCTCTGAGCCCCTTCTTGTTTGCTATGGTGATGGACAGGCTGACAGACGATGTTAGACAAGAATCTCCTTGGACGATGATGTTTGCATATGACATTGTGATCTGTAGCGAGAACACGGAACAGGTGGCGGAGAAACTACAGATGTGGAGATATGCCCTGGAAAGGAGAGGAATGAAAATCAGTCGCAGCAAGACGGAATACATGTGTGTGAATTAGAGGGATCCAAGTGCAAGAGTGATGCTACAGGGAGAAGAGATAAAGAAGGTGGAGGATTTTAAGTACTTGGGGTCAACTGTCCAGAGCAATGGAGAGTGTGGAAAAGGGGTGAAGAAGCGTGTCCAGGCAGGCTGCAGCGGCTGGAGAAAAATGTCAGGTGTGATGTGTGATAGAAGGGTTTCAGCTAGGATGAAAGGAAAAGTGTATAAAACAGTGGTGAGACCAGCTATGATGTTTGGACTGGAGACAGTGCCACTGAAGAAAAGACAGGAAGCACAGCTGGAGGTAGCAGAGCTGAAGATGTTGAGGTTTTCTTTGGGAGTGACCAGGTTGGATAGGATCAGGAATGAGTCCATTAGAGGGACATCTCATATTAGAGGCTTTGGAGAGAAAGTCAGAGAGGCCAGACTGAGATGGTTTGGACATGTCCAGAGGAGAGAGAGCGGTCATATCGGGAGAAGGATGCTGAGCCTTGAACTGCCAGGCAGGAGACCGAGAGGAAGACCGAAGAAGAGGTTTATGGATGTGGTCAAAGAGGACATGCAGGTAGCTGGTGTGAGAGAAGAGGATGCACAAAACCGGGATAGATGGAGGACATTGATTCGCTGTGGTGACCCCTGAGGGGGAAAGCCGAAAGGAAAAGAAGAATATATATATATATATATATATATATATATATATATATATATATATATATATATATATATATATATATATATATATATATATAGGGCCAAAACTACCAGCAAATTTTAGTCTGCTGACGAAGCCTTTGGATAAGAAGCGAAACGTCGGACACCTACAAAAAAGTACAGATGACGGCTGAAGAAACCTTCTCATCGTTAGTTGAGAAATGTAATCGTGAGTACGCCAGAGTTTGACTGATGATAACCCCCCCTAGCACACTGAAGTTCTGTTGTGTGGATGTTTCAATAGTGGCTTGAAGGGCTACTCCGAAATTTTGGTCAAACAAGCCGCCAGAATCACAACATGCACGCGTGCACCAATCCGCGCTTATTCCTCTTGAATCCGCCATTGCTCAGCTCACCCGCGGATGCGCAGCTTTTCTATCATTTGTCATTTTCAACTGCCATTCATGATGACAATGTGGCTCAAATCGGAATTGGCGAGTGAAGGGAATAATGGTTTCTCACCAACGGGGGCTTTGGGTACATTCCTGGAGGTCATTGGGGGAGGAGTTAATGGTTTCCCTTGGAAACAGAGCAAATAAAGTCCATTGGCGATTGTAAATTTGACATGGCCTTCCAAAGCCGGAATTGCCCACACATCTTTCCTGCTCCTCCTCATGGAATAATCCCACCGTTGATTTACGAAATGGGGTCATGCCTTGGCCTGGTTAATCTGCTGTGATTTTGTCAACATTTCACCCTATTTAGTCAAGTTCATTTCGCCTGGTTATGGTATACACGAGAATCGAATCTTTATTCGTTTTGTAACTACAGTAATACTCCTCCAATATTAATAATACATTTGATTTCAAAGCGCCTTTCAAAACTCTCAAGGTCACTTTACAGTCACAGGATCGGTTTTTCTGTGGGTGAGCAGCGGCAGCCACATGCGCCCGTGTTCACTCAACCCGGAAGTAACTCAAATAGATAGAAAGCCAGCTAGCTAGCGAATAGATAGCTAAGTGATAGTCAGACAGACAGCTAGCTAGCTAATAGACAGCTGGATATATAGCTAATACATAGCCAGCTAGCCAGCTAATAGATAGCTAGCAAACAGATAGCCAGCTAGCCAGTTAATAGATAGCCAAGAGATAGCTAGCCAATATCTATCTAATAGATAGCCAGCCAGCTGGCATTTCTGTGGGTGAGAAGCGGCAGCCAGACGCGCCAGCGTTCACTCAACCCGAATAACTCAAATATAAAGCTAGCAAGCTAGCAATTACATAACTAAGAGATAGCCAGCCAGCTAGGTAGCTAATAGATGGCTAGTAGACAGCCAGCTAACAAGCTAGCCAGCCAACACGCGCCAGAATTCGCTCAACCCGGTAGTAGCTCTAATAGATAGGAAGCTAGCTAGCTCGCTAGCTAATAGATAGCTAAGAGATAGCCAGCCAGCTTGCTAGCTAATAGATAGCTAATAGACAGCCAGCTAACAAGCTAGCCAGCTAATAGATAGCCATCCAGCTGGATAGATTGCTAATAGATAGCCGGCCAGCCAGCTAGCCAGCTAATAGATAGCTAGTGAACAGAGAGCCAGCTAACCAGTCAATAGATAGCCAACAGGCTGGCCAATATCTATTTCATAGATAGCCAGCCAGCTGTCACAGACGCGCTAGCGTTTACTCAACCCGGAATAACTCAAATAAAAAGCTAGCTAGCTAGTTATTAGATACATAAGAGATAGCCATCTAGCTAGCTAGCTAATAGATGGCTAGTAGACAGCCAGCTAACAAGCTATCCAGCCAATAGATAGCCACAAGAATCGAATCTTTATTTGTTTAGACTACAGTAATACTCCTCTAATATTAATAATAATAATAATAATAATGCATTTCATTACTAAGCGCCTTTCAAAACTCTCTTTACAGTCACAGGATCGGTTTTTCTGTGGGTGAGCAGCGGCAGCCATACGAGCCAGCGTTCACTCAACCCGGAATAACTCAAATAGATAGAAAGTTAGCTAGCTATCTAATAGATAACTAATAACTAGCTAATATCTAGCTAACTAGAGAGCTAGCTAGTCAGCTAGATTGAAGAGATAGAAAACTACAGTCGCTGGCCAGATAGAAACCTAGCTAGTCAGTAAATAGAGAGCTAATAGCTAGCGAGCTAGATAGTTACCTAGCAAGCTATACAGCTAATAGATAGCAAATAGATAGCTAGCTAGGTAGTGAGCTATTTATCCAGTCAGATAGGTAGCTAGATAAAGAAATGAAGAGAGAAAAAAAAGAATAAAGTTGATAGCTTTTTGCATCAAATGTACAGATGGCAGGTTTCAAAGTTGAAACCAGTCCAAATTTCACTGTTTTCTATCAATATTCTCACTCGTCTGCCTGTCTCTTTAATGTTTAACCCCACCCCCCACCCCACTGCTGCGTTCTTGACCAATCACGTGGCTTTAACCGAAGACTGGGGGCGGGGAATAGAGGACAAAAACAAGTCGGCTGCTATTGCGGAGTGCCATTGTGGCACTCCGTGTGTATCCCGAAAAATAGTTCGTATGCCAAGGAAAAAAATTCATTAATTAAACATTCGTAAACCGAAAAATTCCTTAGCCAAGGGGTTCGTAAACCAATGTATCACTGTAACTACAGTATATTTTACGTTTTAAGACTCACGCTGAATATTCTTCATGAAGTCTTGTTTTCGAGTTGATGACGATGCCCGAGTGACGTCACGGAGGGAACACCCCTGACCGAGAAAGCGACAAACAATGCATTTTGGGTACTTTTTTCATCTGAAAACACCGTGTTGATGGCAAAATTTGAACCGAAATGGTGAATTGTTGTGTGTCGCAGCAATTTGCGATAACACGTTGTCAGAGATATGACAGTCAGACCCATACGTCTGAATTCCGCACCCCTCTGCCAGCTATTTATTGAGAGTATATGCAAATTAAAGTGTTACATTAGTAAAACATAGTTTTCTTGATTAAAATACCACTCCTCTGGACGTTCTGAGCACCAACAGATGTAAGCAATAAAACATTTTTGTTTCCCATGAACTCATAAGTTTGTATCCTGGCTAATGACCTCTTCCTGTGAAAATGAGTTTGAAGTCCTAAATCACCCCTGTGATATGGATTCCCCAAGTCGTAAATGACTCCTGTGAAGCTGACCGTTTAAATTGCTGTGTCCGTTGACCTGATTGACCCCAGGTTGCCCGTGCCACACTTGTGTATTGAGTCACAAGTGTTGACTAAGCACACAACAGCATTAAACTTTTAAATATGATAACTTCTTATTCTCTAATCTTTATCACACATATAAAAGGTGTAAGTTGACACAAATTCCCAGCGGACAAATCAGCCCATTTCCAACGGAGCAGAGCACAAAAATTATGTTTTATGGGGAGCTGGGAACGGATTATTCTCATTTTAATGGTTTCCTATGCGAAATAATTTTTTGGGATACACACTTTTCGCCTTACACACTCTGTCTGGGAACCAATTAAGTTCATAAGCCAAGGTATCTGTGTATATGCGGTGGAATCTTAGTCAAATACGCTCAGTAGAAGTCATTTGAAGTGATTTTACAAATTATGGACGCAACTTGTCCGGAGGTGTTGGTTGTCCTTTAATGAACTTGGTTATGGTGTCTTCACAGTTAATGTGGTGGACTTCTGCAGTCAAAGCATCCGAGGTGATGGCATGATCATCAACTCCCATCAAGAATCCAAAAAGTACTACTTTGTGACAATGGGGACTGACTGCCACCTGACCATGCAGGCCAGCTCCCCAAAGGACAAAGTCCAGTTCCACTTTCGCTTCTTCCTGGTCTACAGTTTGTTGCGCGTTGCCCCTCTGAGCCCGGCCCCTCTATTACCCGAGTCCCCGCTAGGCTCTGCTCCCCTCAACCAAAAACTGGAGTCCGCCTCTGGGGAAAGTCTTGCCGATCCCTGTCACGCAGGCTCATTTGTTCAGTTTTATGATGGACCGGACAGGAATTCTCCTCCACTTGGGCCTCCGCTTTGTGGCAAGACTGCGCCACGGCCGGTGCTCTCCACAGGAAACTACCTGACCCTGCGACTTGTCACCCGTGGGACTCAGCCCAGAGTGGACTTTGTGGGGGACTTCACATCCTTCAGACTTGGTAAACACACACACACACGCGCACATGGACGCACACACACACACACGCACAAACAAAAAAAAATGGAAGACTTTACCAATCTGAAAAAAAATGGAGACATTATAATTTTATTGCAAAACAAAGTGTCTGGAATAACGTCTGCCCAGATGCCCAGGGCGTGCAACTTTTACGTCGGGCGTACAACTTACAAAACGTGTCCGCCCGGGCTGCCGACAACTTCTTCAAGAAAAAAAAGAGATTTTGTTTTTTTTTTTTTAACATTTGCTTTTTTCAATAAAGCAAACGTTTGAACGAAGATTTTGAAAACGGTATAAATGATACCTCGGTTTACGAACCTCTTGGCTTCCGAACTTTTCGGTTTACGAACGTTAAATTTATGAAAATTTTACGCCACCGACATTTTTTTGTCCTCTATTCCCCGCCCCCAGTCTTCGGTTAAATCCACGTGATTGGTCAAAAACGCAGAAGTGAGGGGTGGTTTAAACATTAAAGAGACAGGCAGACGACAGAGAGTGAGTGAGAAAATGGATAGAAAACAGTGAAATTTGGACTCGTTTCAACGTTGGTAGTTGTTCAAAGGCAGAGTGTATACTGCAAGGTTTAAATATCCCATCAATCAGGCTCCACAAATAACCCACACAAGCCATCTGTACTTTTGATGCAAAAAGCTATCAACCCAGCTAAACAGAACACAAATGATCAGGAACAAGATAAAATGATCGCAGAGAAAGCACCTCCAAGGAATCATTCCTCAAGATGGTGAAAGAAGAAGGCTATGTTCCTCATCAAGTGTTTAATGCGAATGAAACCGCCCACTCCATTCCATCAAGCCATCAACGACCGTCAAAAAGGTAAATAAAACGACGTTATGATACAGTACAGTTTATTTCTTTCATTATAATACCATAGCACATTTATTATACATAAAACAAGGTATAGTTTGTGTAGTTTTAAGGCTTAGAGAATGATGTTTTATGGGGAGCTGGGAACGGATTATTCTCATTTTAATGGTGTCCTATGGGAAATTAATTTTTGGGATGCACACTTTTCGCCTTACAGACTCTGTCTGGGAAGCAATTAAGTTCGTAAGCCAAGGTATCACTGCATTCTGATTTCGAAATCTTCGTTTGGTTTGGAAATTTTGGAATTTCGGTTAGTTTGGCAATTTGCATACTCGGCACGGCAGCCAATCAGAAGCCTGCTTCGTGCAGCCGGACTTGATTGAGCGTTGTAAGGTTGTGCATTTGCGTATCATTTTCCAAAGTAGATGCACAGAACCTCAGCCCCAGAAGAAAGAGTGAAAAGAAGCTAACAAAATGTATGACCCTACAAAACGTACATTATCCCATGACTGTAAAGTGTCTTGAGAGGTGCTAAGAAATAAAATGTAATATTATTATTATTATTATTATTATTGTTGTTGTTGTTGTTATTATTATTATAAGCATAGTGGAAAGAGGAGTTGACGTGGCTTGTAGCAGATGACACAACGCTAACATTGCATTGTGCAACATGACGAACAGTGTAAGGACAAACCACAACTGGAGAAAAATCATCATCAAGGGATATTTACCATCAATTAAGCAAGGTAGCATTTGTGCTAGGTACTTCCTTCGTGAAAAAAAAAACAAACGTAATTTGCAACAATGGTTTTATTGCAATTAGTCGTCTCATTGTGTTTCAAGTTGTGAAAAATGGGCAGGCAACTTTATGGCTGGTGTCCGCTAACTTTTTCTCATGAGTTCCAGACAGGGCTAAAGACCTCTTCAGCTCTAATACTCAAGCGGGTACAACAAGCAACGTCTACACAAATACATGAGCAGCTTTAGGAGGATGTAGTCTGCAGTTTATTTGCATCTGAAAAGGGAACGGACATTCCTTTGAGGACAACAATGTGGAAATGTTGGACAGAGAGGACGGAGCAGCGGCTATATGTCAAACCAAAGGCCTGTCCTGAACAGAAGAGCTTTGAGCCACTGATGAGCTCATGATACGGGAACTGGGGGAACAAAAGGACCAGGATCAAATGAGACTAAGCGAAAAGCCCTTGCAAAGGGAAAAGCCAAATATAAACATACTGTAGACTGCTTGTCACAAAAGGATAAGGAAATCCAATCAGAATCAGAATCAGAATACCTTTATTCGTCCCGCAATGGGGAAATTTGCAGTCCACAGCAGCAATTGAAGAGGGATGGGGTTGGGGTGGGAGTGAAAGGATAGAAAACAAGATATTCTAAGCATAACAAAATATGCAAATATAAACAAGACTGTACATAGTGCAGAATCAAGAAATGCATTTAGCTATATTGCAACAACCCATATTTACAAGTGTCCAGTTTTTTTTTTCACATGTGATCATTGGGAATTGTGAAGCCTGACAGCAGTCGGTAGGAACGAGCGGCGGTACCTCTCCTTCTTGCAGCGCGGGTGTAATAGTCTCTGGCTAAAGGAGCTACCCAGAGCTGTCAGGATGGGCAGGAGGGGGTGGGAGGGGCTGTCCGTCATAGCTTTTAGTTTAGCTAGCGTCCGTCTGTTGCCCACCTCCTCTAGAGAGTCCAGCGAGCAGCCCACGACAGAACTGGCCCGCTTGACAAAGCGCTCCAGTCTTTTTCTGTCCCGGGTGGTGATGCTGCCTGACCAGCAGATAATGCCATAGTGGATGGCTGATGCCACCACAGAGTCATAGAAAGTCTTTAGGAGTGACCCCTGAACTCCAAAAGACCTCAGTTTCCTGAGGAGGAAGAGGCGACTCTGTCCCTTTTTGATTAGGGCATCCGTGTTTGTTGTCCAGTCCAGTTTATTGTTGAGAGTAACACCCAGGTACTTGTAGGAGGTCACCCTCTCAATGTCCGAACCCTGGATGTTCAATGGTGCGGGTGAGGATTGTTTCCTGCAGAAGTCCACCACCAGCTACTTGGTTTTCCCGGTGTTGATCTGGAGGTGATTCTGCTGGTACCAGTCCACAAAGTCCTTTGTCAGTCCCCTGTACTCCCTATCGTCTCCCTCTGTAATGAGGCCGACAATAGCTGAGTCGTCAGAGAACTTCTGAAGGTGGCAGGTTGGGGTGTTGTAGTTGAAGTCCAAGGTGTAGAGGGTGAAGAGGAATGGAGCCAGGACTGTTCCCTGCGGCGCTCCGGTGCTGCAGAGAAGCCTGCCCGACTCACAGTTCTTTACCCTCACGTACTGTGGCCTGTTTGTGAGGTAATCTGTAATCCAGGATGTGAGGTGATGGTCGACTCCGGCATGCCGCAGCTTCTCCCCCAGTAGATTTGGCTGGATGGTGTTGAAGGCACTGGAGAAATCGAAGAATGTGATCCTCACCGTGCTCCCAGCATTCTCCAGGTGCAGCAACGCCGTATGGAGGAGGTAGATGATGGCATCCTCCACACCGATGCTGGGCTGGTAGGCAAACTGTAGCGGGTCCAGCGATGAGCTTGCCAGCGGTCGCAGGTGGGCGAGGACGAGTCTCTCCAGCGTCTTCATCAGGTGAGACGTCAGCGCCACCGGTCTGTAGCTGTTGAGCTCTTTGGGGTTGGCAATCTTGGGTACTGGGACCAGGCATGACTTTTCCACAGCTGTGGAACTCTGCCCAGCTTCAGGCTCAGGTTGAACAAGTGCTGGACAATGACACACAGCTGGTCGGAGCAGGTCTTGAGGAGTCGGGAACTGATATCATCCGGACCTGCTGCCTTCCTCACCTGCATCCTCCTCAGTTGGTTCCTCACCTGCGCAGTTGTGACAGACAGGCAGGAACCAGGAGGCAGAGTGGCGGCTGAGGGTGTGGCAACGGTTGGGAGGGCAGATGTTGGTTGTGGAAAGCTGGTCGTGAGAGGGGGCAGGGAGGCTAAGGCCACAGTGAGAGTTGGTGCAGGAGCAGCTACAGGTGAAGTTGACGGTGGGCTACAGGCGTCTTGTCAAACCGATTGAAAAAGCGGTTGAGTTCATCTGCCCAGTCCTTGTCTTTTTCGTTCAATGTCACTGGGCTTTTGTGGCCTGAGATGTTTTTCAGGCCCTTCCAGACACCAGCGACATTGCTGGCTTGCAGCTGCTCCTCCATTTTCATCCTGTAAGCCTTCTTCCCCTCTCTGATCTTCCTCCTCAGTTGGATCTGTACGGCCTTCAGTTCCTCTCTGTTGCCCGACACAAAAGCCCTTTTCTTCTCCTTCAGGAGGACTTTTATGTCGGGATTAATCCATGGTTTGTTGTTGGCAAAACACCGCACAGTCCTGGTGGGTACGGTGTTTTGTTCACAAAAGTTAATGTAGTCTGTGATGGCGTTGGTGAGTGAGTCAATGTCCTCCCCGTGAATCTCAGTAAAGAGCTCCCACCTGGTTGAATCAAAACAGTCCCGCAGAGCTTCTTCAGCTTCTGTGGACCATCTTTTGATCGTGCGGGTCACAGCTGGTTGCCTCTGGACAAGGGGTTTGTACACAGGCTGGAGATAAACCATATTGTGGTCTGCTCTTCCGAGAGGGGGGAGGGGGGAGGGTTTGTATGCATCCTTGGCGTTTGAATAAAATAGGTCCAATATGTTATTGTATCTGGTGGCACAAATTACATACTGTGTGAATGTTAGGAGGGAGAATTTCAGGGAAATGTGATTGAAGTCCCCTGAGATGATAAACAAGGCGTTGGGGGACTGGGTTTGCAGCTTGTTTACAACAGATATGAGGGCATAGGAGGCAGCGCCGCCATTTGCCGTAGGGGGAATGTACGTCGTCACGGCTATGACGTGTGAGAATTCCCGTGGCAGGTAATGCGGCCGGAGGCTAACGGCTAGCAGCTTGATGTCGCGAGTGCAAAGTTTTTCCTTCACCGTGATGTGCCCAGGGTTGCACCATTTGTCATTCACAAATACAGCAATCCCCCCTCCTTTCTGCTTACCGCTGCCTTCATTTCTGTCCGCTCGTACGAGTTGGAAGGCCTCCAACACTGCGTGGGCGTCCGGAGTGATATCTTGGCTTACGAACTTACTTGGTTCCTAGAAAGTGTGTGTAAGGCCAAAAGTGGGTATTCCAAACATTAATTTCCCATAAGAAAGCATTAATCTGAGAATAATCCGTTCCCAGGTCCCCATAAAACTTCAGGACAACCGACGCCTCCGGACAAATTGTGTCCATAATTTGTAAAATCATTTCAAATGACTTCTCCTGAGCGTACAGTAAAGTCTCGTTATATCGATATCGGTTATATCGATAGTACCGCTTATTACGATACTATTTTCATTTCCCTTGCACATTTCTAGTCTTTTTCTGTATAATTAGTACCGTTTAGTACGATACCTGGTTATTACGATAATCCGGTTATTACGGTGCTCCTTTTCATCCCCCGCCGGCCATTTTTGTTGTTTATATCGATATATCCGTCGCGCCATTGGTCAACTTGGTCACGTGTCTTGTTACGTGAGCCGCCATCGGTCGCGCCATTGGTCGACTTGGTCACATGAGCCGCCATCGGTCGCGCTATTTGTCGACTTGCCCGTGTATCTTTGTCACGTGACACGCCATCGGTCGCGCCATTGGACAACTTGGTCACGTGTCTTGGTTACGTGTCACGCCATCAGTCGCGCCATTGGTCGACTTGGTCAGGTGACTTGGTTACGTGCCCAGCACCCGTGTAGCAGAGCCATTTTCATTTTCAGACGCTAGCTCGTGTGTAGCAGACGAGATTGAAGTGTTTGTGTTAAAAGGTAAAAATGGGAAGCAGAAGAAGATTGATGACTTTTTTAAATTGTATACATAATACAGTAAGATGTAAGCGTTGCAGTTTCCCTGTTGTGTTATGTACATGCCCACTGTACTGTATATGAATCGTTTTTTGCAACAATGTTTCTTGTTTTGTCTGCTGAAGCGCGATGATTTAGAAAATTATTAACATTCCATACTGTGTATTAAAGGACAGCCGATGCCACTTTTTATTCAAATGCAAATAAAAATGACTTCACGCCAAGACGTCTTGCATTGCTTGTGAATCCAAACAATGGCTTCAGATTCGGATAATATGCTTTCTTGTTACACATCCAGTTATGAATATGTTTCAAATACACTGTACTTCTGAAGATTAAAGCATACATGTTTACAATCATTAAAGAATTATATGTGCCATTTTGAGGCAACATTGGAGGAACATCTCTCACCCCAAAAAAAAGGGAGCTAATGGCCAGCTCCGTTTCTTATATGGTGCTTGGCTGCCCTCTTTTGGCGGCTTTTGTTTAATGCAGTTCGGCGCAGGGTCGGATATATCGATAGTCCCGGTTATATTGATATTTTTTCGGACTCCCTTGAATATCGATATAACGAGACTTTACTGTATTTTACAAATATTCCACCGCATATTAAAGCTACATTTGACCTTTTAAGACTCGCGCTGAATATTCAGGAAGTCTTGTTTTGGAGTTGACGATCCCAACGTGACGTCACGGAGGGACCGCCCCTGACCGAGAAAGCGACACACAATGCATTTTGCGGTACTTTGTTTGGTCTGAAAACTTCATGTGGATCCGTGTTGAGTGCGAAATTAGAAGGAAAACATAAATAACGCGATGGCGAATCGTGTGTTGCGCCAGGACTACTATTTGATACTAGTTGACACAAATTCCCATCAGACAAATCAGCCCATTTCCAATGGAGCTTGGGCGCCATCTTCTGCATTTTCTGGGTGCTACATTGCTGTCATTGAGGGCTCGAATTGGAATTGATATGGGAGGGATCCTTTAATCGATTGCAAACATTTATGCCTTCCTCTTCAGAACTATTTGAATCATATTCATAACTGGATGAGTAACAAGAAAGCATCTTCTCCTAATCTGAAGCCATTGTTTTGATTTTCGAGCAAGGCAAGACGTCTTGGCGTGACGTCACGAATAAGGGGGCGGAACCTTCTGAAACTGGCCACGTCCGGGTTCAATTTGAAGTCGTTTTTGGAGACTTGAAGTCATTTTTATTGGTGTTTTTCATTTGACTAAAAATATCAGCCTGCGTGTTTTGGCTATTTTAGATGCTATAAAACGTTTCTCTAATGTCAGTTAGGAAACGAAAAAATGGTTTCTGTTGTCCTTTAAAACGACACACAATATGCCTTATTTTATGTATAATAAATGATATGGTATGGTAATTAAAGACATAAACTGTACTTTATAATAAAGTAGTTTTATTTTCCTTTGTGATGGTCGTTGATGGCTTGACGCAATGGATAGCTTTTTGCATAAAAAGTGTTTCAAGGAGCTCTGGGTTGTACGTCTTAGAAGTTGTGATATTGTAACAGCAACAGATGCAGGCAGACACACTAGAAACATCCGTAATAGCTAGTTCCCTTGCTTGTATGTTCTCTTCAAATTGTACAGATGGCTTGTACGGATTATTTGTGGAGCCTGATCAGAATCAGAATCATCTTTATTGCCAAGGATGTAGAACACACAAGGAATTTGTTTCCGGTAGAACACGCTGCACTAGTATCATCATCAAAAAAATGCAAAGAGGCACTATACAGTTCTATTTGGGTTACTGTTTAAAGAGTTAATGGTTTGGGGGAAGAAGCTGTTTAAATGTCTGCTGGATTTGGTGCGCATGGATCGGTAGCGCCTGCCTGAGGGGAGTAGCTGGAAAAGGTGGTGGGCAGGGTGCGGAGGGTCCAGTAGGATTTTCCGCACCCTAGTTTGGATTCTTGCAAGTCCTCGAGATTGATGGGATATTTTAACCTTGCAGTCTACACTCTGCTTTTGAACTATCAATAAAGTTGAAACGAGTCCAAATTTCACTGTGTTTTCTATCCATGTACTCAGAGTTCGGTGAGTGTGGCAGTGGGCAGGGGCAAGGGGGGCAGGGCTGGAAGGGAGTTGAGTCTCCTGACTGCCCCGGTGGCAGAACCTGTCCTTGAGCCTGCTGATCTTGGCTCGGAGACTCCGCAGTCTCTTAGCTGATGGCAGCAGGCTGAAGAGGCTGTGGGAGGGATGGGTGGGATTTGTGACGTCTTTTTAGGATGATACTAGTGCCGCATGTACTACCAAATACCAATTCCTTGTGCGTTGTACACACTTGGCCAAGAAAGATGATTCTGGTTCATATTCCGAGTAGAACATGAGCGACAGTGAAGGCATCATGCTGGGAGTCCTTTTAAACTGAGGCTAATGTCAATGACCAACAGGTGTGTAGCTGTAGGCGGAGCCCTACAGCTACACACCTGTTGGTCAGAAACAAGACATCACATCATGAATCAATCCAATTGGCATGGTGGTGTGACATCTACGCTCAACCTCTGCGCACATCCAGAACTTTTCAAAGTAGTATTTATTTGTTGTTTTTGTCTCAGATGATCCCACTTTTTTTCCTCAGGATTCAACCAGTCATTGTGCAGCGGCGAGCTTTACTTCACCTGCAGGGATGGAAAGTGTATCCCACTCAGTCTGGTGTGCGATGACAAGGGCATTGACAATTGCGGGGATGGAAGTGACCTGGAAGAAAATCTAAGCACAGGATGCAAAGGTCAGTCATGGAATATGTTGCGACTCCAACATTTGCCACCGTGGTGGGTCGTCAGGGTCTGCCAGGGCTTCTCTGCTGGCCTCAAAATATCCCAATCACACACTGATGTTAATCTGACCCCGGTTAACAAATGATGGCTGAAACGGGATCGGTTAAATACTTACATACGGAAACACACAACAGGGGAAAAGCAATGAAAGGAAACTGAAAGACAATTCAGAATTACGGTGATACCTCACTTTACGAACGCTTTAGCTCACGAACTTTTCGCTTTACGAACGTTAAATTCGTGAGAATATAATCTTGCCAGACAAACTACTTTTCGGCGGACGAACCATTGCCGACCGTTGCTAGGTCTCAGGCAATAGAAGAGGTTGCAATTTTTTGTTGATTTGGATGAACGAAAAGCAGCTAGCAGGGGACAGTGTGCATCAGGGTGTAATCATAGAGAAAGCACGGCAACCTGACTCGGATATTATCAAGAGGCAACAACGACCATCACAAAGGTCAATAAAACGACTTTATTATATAGTACAGTTTATTTTGTTTCATTACAATACAATGGCACATTTATTATACATAAAATAAGGTACAGTAAAGTCTCGTTATATCGATATTCAAAACCGGGAAACATGGAGGACATTGATTCGCTGTGGCGACCCCTGTGGGGAAAAGCCGAAAGGAAAAGAAGTTTCGTAGTTGTAATCGTAGTCGTGGTTGTAGTCGTATTATTATTATTATTATTAATAATTTTATTATTATTATTATTATTATTATTATTATTATTATTATTACAGTAAAGTCTCGTTATATCGATATTCAAGGGAGTCCGAAAAAATATCGATATAACCGGGACTATCTATATATCCGACCCTGCGCGCATGTAATTTTCTCCGTGCGTGCATAGAAATAGTATCGATATAACCGGGACTATCGATATATCCGATATCGATATAACGAGACTTTACTGTATATTTTGTGTAGTTTTCAGGCTTATTTCGGCACAAATTATGTTTTATGGGGACTTGGGAACTAATTATTCTCATTTTAATGGTTTCTTCGGGGAAATAAATGTTTGGCAGACAAACTTTTCTCCTTACACACACTTTATGGGAACCAATTAAGTTTGAAAGCTGAGGTATAACTGTATTTCATAAGAATTTATGGCCAACAGACAATGAATCAGTCTGATTCAGATCTTTTTAGGGCAGCAGAGAAGGCCTTGCAGGCCCTGACGACCCACCACTGACTTTACTGTACAAAAAAAGCATATGGTCCTTGCTTCTTAGTTTTTTTTAACGTCACCAGATTGTAAATGTGGCTGAGTCTGAAATGTTTTCACTGCACTTGACCTGCGTGACCTTTGGGGTCAAGAAAGTTGATCAAAGTTTGTTGTTGATCAGCAGGTCAGCTTGTACCACCAACACCGCCAACGGCAATACCGACCACACCACCGTCTTTTGTAAATCCCCCCACGGTGCCGATTCCCGTACACCTGAACTGTGGAATTGCACACGGCACTCCTAGTTTTGAGTCTGTTTCAGGTAAGTGGAAAATAACTCGACTTTTACGTTGTTAATCATTGTTTCTGTCAGTTATTGTATGTTACTAGCAGTTGTTGGCCGTCAGCCATCTTGGATTCCCACCAATAACCACCAATACTAATTGTTTATAGTGATACCTCAGCTTACGAACTTAATTGGTTCCCAGAAAGTGTGTGTAAGGCCAAAGGTTTTTCTGTCCAACATGTACTTCCCATAAGAAACCATTAAAATGAAAATAATTTCTTCCGATGTCCCCATAAAACTTAATTTTCTACGAAATAAGCCTTAAGACGACACAAAATAGACCTTATTTTATGTATAATAAATGTGCTACTGTATTGTATTGAAAGAAATAAACTGTACAGTATAATAAAGTCGTTTTATTGACCTTTAATAATAATAATAATAATAATAATAATAATAATAATAATAATAATAATAATAAGACATTTCATTTATAAGCGCCTTTCAAACCTCTTAATGTCACTTTACAGTCTCAGGATAAGTTGATATTGACATTGTGATGGTCGTTGATGTAGTTGCCTCTTGATGATATCCGAGTGAAGTTGCCATGCTTTCTTGGCATTAATAGCCTTACTCACACTGTCTCCTGCTAGCTGCTTTTCGTTAATCCAAATGAACTATTGCCTGAGAGCGTTGCTGAGACAACACAGAAACACCCTTAGCTACCCCAAAAGAAGAGTTCCAATAATAACTTCTTGATCAGGTCGGAAGAATCACGTTTTCCCTTCCTCACCGATGATTGATAGAGTTGTACTAGCTATTGGCTGGCTATCTAGCTAGCTATTTAACTTGTTCTGTGGCTGTGAAGTGACATCGAGAGTTTTGAAGAGCGCTTGTAAATGAAATGTATTGTTATTATCATTATTGTCATTAGCTATCTCTTAGCTAGCTAACGCCAGACCCATATCGTTCAGGAATTAACTGTTTTTTTCTGATGAAAGAAGAGTGTCAATGGTTGCTAATGCTACATTGAATGTTGATGTCGTCGTAAGGAGGAATCATTAGCGTTTTCCTTCCTCACTGATGATTGACAGAGTTGTACATATATCTATCTAGCTGGCTAACTATCTAGCTAGCAATCTATTTGCAATCTCTCTAGCTGGCTATCTAGCTAGCTATTTAACTCTTTCTGTGGCTGTGAAGTGACCTTGAGAGTTTTGAAAGGCACTTAGAAATGAAATGTATTATTATTATTATTTTTATTATTATTATTATTATTATTATTATTATTATTATTATTATTATTATTATTATTACATCTGTGTAAGCTCTCAGTCGTACAGGAGTGGTCCATCGATGAGAAGGTTATTATTACAGTGATACATCGGTTCTCGACCATAATTCGTTCCAGGACCCTGTTCGAAAAGCGATTTGTTCGAACACCGAAACCACCTCTTTGCTCCTGTCACGTGCGAGTTGACAGCGCAGGGCGGGGCTGCCTCTCCCGGCCGTTCTCCACCCGCTGTCAATTCTCTAATCACGGACACTGGGCATTTATACGGTTCGCGATCACCTCGCCAATGCCGGATGATTGACTCACCTCGCCACCGTACCTGGACTCTTCCTTCGATGCGCGAGTGTATCCGGTCCGAGGTATTTTCCCTGCGTTCCGTAAATTGATGTCATCTTCCGGGATTGCGTCATTTTGCACCCTCGTGTGCCATTTGCTTTTTGGCGTAGTAAGCGGGTCGGATCACCCCCTGCCTTCTTACTCGCTGTGTTTTCTTTGATTTGTGAATAAACATCCTGCTTGGTTAGTACGTCTCTGCCGCCTGCTTTGATATCCCAAACATTCCACTACGTTCCGATGAGTCAGCTGCCGTCACTCTCGCTCGGAACGTGACAGCTACGGATGACTCGGCTACAGGATGTTCTTTTCTCTTCAAATATCGATCCAATGACACTTGCTCTCACTCCCACAGCCACATCACTAGACTTCACAGCCTCCTTATTCTTTCATATCGTACTGATGGTAGATTTCGCCATGCTGTATTCACTTGCACACCTCCTTCATATTTTGCAATTATTTCTTTCTTAAATGCAATAGTTGTACGCACTACTTTTCTTTTGTCACTTTTAGCAGCACTTACTTTGTTTGGAGGCATGATTAGTGGCTAAAACTCTTCGTACACCTATATTAAATGTGAGAGCAAAACGCAGTCCGTCCGTCCCAACAGTTGGTTACGGAGAGAGCGATACACCCGTACGCCGCTCAGCTCCCCACCCTCGCGTACGCACTCACGCGTCGTATTGGCGTTCGAACACCGATTGGTGTTCGAACTACGAAGCAAGAATATCTCGAATATTTTGTTCGACCTCCGATTTGTTTTAACTGTGAGGTGTTCGAGAACTGAGGTACCACTGTATTATTATTATTATTATTATTATTATTATTATTATTATTAGCTATCTCTTAGCTAGCTAGCTTTCTATCTATTTGAATTACTTCCGAGTTGAGTGAACGCTGGCGTGTGTGGCTGCCACTGCTCACAGTGACCTTGAGAGTTATGAAAGGCACTTAGAAATTAAATGTATTATTATTATTATTAGAAGATTATCAGCCACACCTAGCAAGGGTCGACTTAGCAGACTGGAACTGGGACGCATGACTTGGTGTTTTTTGATGATCTCCTTCTGTTCGACTGTCATTTTCTTTTGTGTCCTCTTTGGCTGAACACTAGCCTGTGCTAGGGTCTTTTTGCTCGTATAATAGCAGAAGTACTCCACTTGACAACAAACCACGTCTGCATGCAAAGAAAGGGGGTGACAAAAACTAGTCCACCAGTCACCACGGCGCTGTGTGGTTTGGTTCATTTGCCGAAAACTAGTTTTGTGGCTGTGAAGTGACATCGAGAGTTTTGAAGAGCGCTTGTAAATGAAATGTATTGTTATTATCATTATTGTCATTAGCTATCTCTTAGCTAGCTAACGCCAGACCCATATCGTTCAGGAATTAACTGTTTTTTTCTGATGAAAGAAGAGTGTCAATGGTTGCTAATGCTACATTGAATGTTGATGTCGTCGTAAGGAGGAATCATTAGCGTTTTCCTTCCTCACTGATGATTGACAGAGTTGTACATATATCTATCTAGCTGGCTAACTATCTAGCTAGCAATCTATTTGCAATCTCTCTAGCTGGCTATCTAGCTAGCTATTTAACTCTTTCTGTGGCTGTGAAGTGACCTTGAGAGTTTTGAAAGGCACTTAGAAATGAAATGTATTATTATTATTATTTTTATTATTATTATTATTATTATTATTATTATTATTATTATTATTATTATTATTATTACATCTGTGTAAGCTCTCAGTCGTACAGGAGTGGTCCATCGATGAGAAGGTTATTATTACAGTGATACATCGGTTCTCGACCATAATTCGTTCCAGGACCCTGTTCGAAAAGCGATTTGTTCGAACACCGAAACCACCTCTTTGCTCCTGTCACGTGCGAGTTGACAGCGCAGGGCGGGGCTGCCTCTCCCGGCCGTTCTCCACCCGCTGTCAATTCTCTAATCACGGACACTGGGCATTTATACGGTTCGCGATCACCTCGCCAATGCCGGATGATTGACTCACCTCGCCACCGTACCTGGACTCTTCCTTCGATGCGCGAGTGTATCCGGTCCGAGGTATTTTCCCTGCGTTCCGTAAATTGATGTCATCTTCCGGGATTGCGTCATTTTGCACCCTCGTGTGCCATTTGCTTTTTGGCGTAGTAAGCGGGTCGGATCACCCCCTGCCTTCTTACTCGCTGTGTTTTCTTTGATTTGTGAATAAACATCCTGCTTGGTTAGTACGTCTCTGCCGCCTGCTTTGATATCCCAAACATTCCACTACGTTCCGACGAGTCAGCTGCCGTCACTCTCGCTCGCAACGTGACAGCTACGGATGACTCGGCTACAGGATGTTCTTTTCTCTTCAAATATCGATCCAATGACACTTGCTCTCACTCCCACAGCCACATCACTAGATTTCACAGCCTCCTTATTCTTTAATATCGTACTGATTGTAGATTTCGCCATGCTGTATTCCCTCGCCAGATCAGACACTCGCACACCTCCTTCATATTTTGCCATTATTTCTTTCTTAAATGCAATAGTTGTACGCACTACTTTTCTTTTGTCACTTTTAGCAGCACTTACTTTCTTTGGAGGCATGATTAGTGGCTAAAACTCTTCGTACACCTATATTAAACGCGAGAGCAAAACGCAGCACATCCGCTAGCGACAACAGTTGGTCACGGAGAGAGCGATACACCCGTACGCTGCTCAGCTCCCCACCCTCGCGTACGCACTCACGCGTCGTATTGGCGTTCGAACACCAATTGGTGTTCGAACTACGAAGCAAGAATATCTCCAATATTTTGTTCGACCTCCGATTTGTTTTAACTGTGAGGCGTTCGAGAACTGAGGTACCACTGTATTATTATTATTATTATTATTATTATTATTATTATTATTAGCTATCTCTTAGCTAGCTAGCTTTCTATCTATTTGAATTACTTCCGAGTTGAGTGAACGCTGGTGTGTGTGGCTGCCACTGCTCACAGTGACCTTGAGAGTTATGAAAGGCACTTGGAAATTAAATGTATTATTATTATTATTAGAAGATTATCAGCCACACGTAGCAAGGGTCGACTTAGCAGACTGGTACTGGGACGCATGACTTGGTGTTTTTTGATGATCTCCTTCTGTTCGACTGTCATTTTCTTTTGTGTCCTCTTTGGCTGAACACTAGCCTGTGCTAGGGTCTTTTTTGCTCGCATAATAGCAGAAGTACTCCACTTGACAACAAACCACGTCTGCATGCAAAGAAAGGGGGTGACAAAAACCGCTGGTGCTGGTCGTTTAATCATTGACACTTAAAAGGACACCCGGCACGACCATCCGGTGCCGGTTCATTGTTTGTTTGCTGCTTGGTTGCTGCATGCATCGTGTATGTGTTTGTTTAACCTTGGCGGACTTTTACTTTTGGTCTTCTTTTGCTACTTTGTATTTTTTCCATTCAGATGATTTTGATGTTTTACATTTTGTTCCTGCTGACCTTTATTTCAATACAATTTGTCAAACAACCTCCTGCTCCCTCCTGCCTGCTTTTTGGGATCCGAACCCGCCATCACCACCTCGCAAACCGTGACAGTGTGAGTGATACTTCCGAGTTGAGCGTCTGGCTGCCGCTGCTCACCGGCAGAAAAGCATTTGTGTTCTTATCCTGTGACTGTAAAGTGTCCTTGAGAGTTTTGAAGGGTGCTTTTAAATTGAATGTATTATTATTACTTTTTTAGGCCAGCCACTGGAATATACAAATCATATGGATTGTCTGTAGTATTTATATCAGATAGTAGTAGTATTGTACTATCTTTGTGACTGCTTGATGGCCTGTACAGTGATACCCCGGCTTATGAACGCTTTAGCTTGCGAACTTTTCACCTTACGAACATTAAATTTGCGAGAATCTAACCTTTGCAACCGAAGTAGTTTTCGGTGGACGAACCAAACCACACAGCCTCACGGTGGCTGGCGGACGACATGTTTTCGGCGGATGATAACCAAACCACACGGTCGAACAGCGCGATGGTGGCTGGCGGAGTAGTTTTCTTTGAGTGCAGACGTGGTTTGTTATCGAGTGGAGTACTGTTGCTATTATGGGAGCGAAAAAAACCCCATCACTGGCTAGTGTTAAGCCGAAGAAGACATTAAAGAAAAAGACAGTTGAGCAGAAGAAGGAGATCATCAAAAACCATCAACGAGGTGTGCATTTGTGTGACTTAGCGTCCAGTAACCTGTACGCTAAGTCGCTACGTGTGGCTAAGGGTGTTTCTGTGTTGTCTATGCAACCGTCTCAGGCAAGAGAAAATGTTGAAAAACTTCTGTTTTCTTTGAATTTGGTAGCAAACAAAACCATGAGTAAGCTAGATATAAGCCTTCTAGCTAGCGAACTCACTAGGTAGCCAGCTAACTAGCTAGCTTTCGATCTATTTGAGTTATTCTGGGTTGAGTGAACGCTGGCGCGTGTGGCAGTTACTGCTCACCCACAAAAACTGATCCTGTGACTGTAAAGTGACCTGAAGAGTTTTGAAAGGTGCTTTTAAATGACATTTATTATTAATTTTTATTATTTATTATTATTATTATGATTATTATTATTATTAATAATAATAAAATGCAGCTAGCGGGGGACCGTGTGAGTGAGGGTATTATTGCCGAGAAAGCACAGCAACTTCAAGAAGCAATGACATCAACGACCATCTCAAATGTCAATAAAACCACAGTATTATACAGTGCAGTTTATTTCTTTCATTACAATACAATAGCACATTTATTATACATAAAATAAGGTATATTTTGTGTCGTTTTAAGGCTTATGTAGTAGAAAATTAGGTTTTATGGGGACCTGGGAACGGATTATTCTCATTTAGAGGGAGGGGGCACGCGCAGCAGGACACACGCAGCAGTGAGCAGGGGGAGAGGTTACACAAACCGAAACACACACACACACACACACACACACACAAAAGGGAGACGACAGGGCTTGAAACAAAAAAACAAAAGTGAAAAAAAAAAACAAAAGTGAAATGGTGAGAAAATGGATAGAAAACAGTGAAATTTGGACTTGTTTCCACTTCATTGATAGTTCAAAGGCAGAGTGTAGACTGCAAGGTTAAAATATCCCAGCAATCAAGAGACAAGGACAAGCAAGGGAACCAGCTATGAATGAAGTTCATAGCTAGTTCGTGTGTCTGCCTGCAGTTGTTGCTGTTGCAATATCACACCTTCAAAGATATACAACCGTGAGCTCCTGGAGACACTGCATGCAAAAAGCTATCCATTCCATCAAGCCATCATCGACCATCACAGAGGTCAATAAAATGACTTTATTTTACTGTACATCCTATTTCTTTAATTACAGTACCTTAGCATTTATGATACATAAAATAAGGTATATTGTGTGTAGTTTTAAGGCTTATTTAGTTGGAAATGATGTTTTATGGGACCTGGGAACAGATTATTCTCATTTTAATGGTTTCTTATTGGAAATAAATTTTCGGCAGACAAACCTTTGGCCTTACACACACTTTCTGGGAACCAATTAAGTTTGTAAGCTGAGGTATCACTGTATAAGATAGTTACTCAATGTACAGGACTTCGTATGTGCTCTATAAATACAGTGGAGTGGAGTGGAGTATTTTCTATTGATGTCTCACACTTGTAAAGATTTTCCTCAATCCTTATTTGCACCCCCCCCCCTTTTTTCCCCACCACCTCCATTTCCTTTTGTGACAAAAATGTTTGTCGTGAGTCATTTGATGAACGTGTTACGCTGCTGAGGAGAGATTCCGTCTGGCCGAGGCGAGCAGGATGTTATCTTGGCCTTTGCAGCACTGCAGCACAAAGTCGCTCTTGTTCTCTGTGACTCAGACAAAGTCGCACACTGCTCGCACGGCCACAACGACACACCGTGTGTGTTGACTTTGGTATCCATTGACAACCTTTCAACGTAAACGTCTCGGGTCAAAAAAAGAACAGCCCAAAAAAACATTTAGCTTATCTCCATTTTCCATTTCGGAGTGGACAGCGGGAAGACTTTTGCATCATTGCTGCATAAAAAGATACGTCGGGCCAGATTTGGCCCCCGGGCCTTGACTTGGACAACTGTGATGTCTAGCTATCTGAATAGAAAGGGAGATAGCTCACTCGCTCAGTAGCTAGCTCGATCGATATATATATATATATATATATATATATATATATATATATATATATATATATATATATATACACAGTAAAGTCTCGTTATATCGATATTCAAGGCAGTCCGAAAAAATATCGATATAACCGGGACTATCGATATATCCGACCCTGTTTGCATGTAATTTTCTCAGTGCGTGCATAGAAATAGTATCGATATAACCGGGACTATCGATATATCCGATATCGATATAACGAGACTTTACTGTATATATATATACTCAGTGATGTGTATGTGTGTGTGTATACTTGTATGTATGTGTATATATACCTGTATATATGTGTATGCATTAGGTGTTTGTTCATGCTGGCTGGTTGTGTTTTCTCCACAAGGCGTGCATTGAGCTCCACGTGGGAGCTGCCGGTGCACCCGACTCACCTTGTCTCTTTAAAACATAAGGTCAGCCATTAAAACAGTGGGGGGTCTTGAACAAATAAGTTCCACAAAGGAGTCTACTGAGGTGACAATATATTTCCGACCATATAAACGTCGTATTAAAATCTCCAGGGCAGGACTGGCGCTCAGGACGTCCACCTCACAGTTCTGAGCTTCAGCGCCAAAATCGTATCTTCCCCACAGGGAGCGTCAGAATGAAAAAAGCTGTTTTCATTTTGTCACCAGGGGGCGCTGACAATGACACACTTTCACATGCAGTATTCAAAAAAAGAAGTGTATTCATCATGCATACAAGCGCTAATCATAGTTTAAAACTTCATTCATAATATATTTTTTCTTTGCGTTGCAAGCTATCTCGCTGGCTAGCTAGCTTATTCTCCAGCTGGCTACCAGCTAGCTAACTAGCTGGCTATTTAGCTATCTAACTGGCTACCCAGCTAGTTATCTAGCTGGCTATTTAACTATCTAAATGGCTACCTACCTAGTTAGCTATCTAGGTGGCTTCCTAGCTAGCTATCTATTAGCTATCTAACTAGCCAACTAGCTATTGATTAGTTATCTATTAACTAGCTAACTTTGTATCTATTTGAGTTATTCCAGGATGAGTGAACGCTGGGGCGTTTGGCTGCCGCTGCTCACCCACAGAAAAACTGATCCTGTGACTAAAGTGACCTTGACAGTTTTGAAAGGCGCTTAGAAATGAAATTGTTTATTATTATTATAAATGAAATGTCTGTCAGGGCCTGCAAGGCCTTCTCTGCTGGCCTAAAAATATCTGAATCACAGATTAATGTGAATTCGATTTTGTCCATGAATTCTGATGAAATAATTCCATATTGTCTTTCAGCTTCCTTTTCTCCTGTTGTCCTTCTTCCAGATGTGTGTTTTCATCTTAAAGCATTCAACCAAGCCCATTTCAGCCATCATTTGTGACCAGGGTCCGAAATCGACCTGGGCGCCTTCACAATCAGTTCGGCAGGGCCTGCAGCATAAAAATCAACGGCAGATTTACTGTTCAGGCCATTTTCAAGATGGACTTTTCAAGAACAGATACACGTCATTAATAAAGGTTGGACATCTCTGAAGCTAGCAAAACATATTGCAATTTGATAAGGTGGATAGCTCATAGATGGCTAGCTCGATAGTCAGCCAGCTAGCTATCATATAGTAATAATAAATGTGATGTATAAACGCCTTTCAAAACTCTTAAGGTCACTTTACAGTCACAGGATGACATTCTCTGTGGTTGAGCAGCGGCAGCCACACGCTACAACGTTGACTCAACCTGGAAGTAACTCAAATAGAAAGAAAGCTAGCTAGATAGCCAGCTACATAGCTAGCCAGACATCTATTTAAGTATTAGATAGCTATTAGATAGCTACTTGATAGCCATTAGGTAGCTAGCTAGGCAGCTAGATCGCAAATAGATAGTAATTTTTGAATTAACTTGTTTTTTTCTGAAGAAAGAAAACAGAGTCACAGAAGACGGTATTATTATATTGTCGCGAATAGATTGCTAGCTAGGTAGCCAGGTAAATAGCCAGCTCGATAACTAGATAGCCAGCTAGATACTGTAGCCAGCAAGTTAATTTTGGATGTTTTTTCCCTCACTGAATAAATACAATTGAATCAAAGTTGGGCGTTCTTCTTTTTAGACAAAAAAAAAGAATTGAAAGGTGCTTATAAATGAAATTTATTATTATTATTATTATTATTATTATCTACACGTTCATCGTCAAAATTCCAACAGTTTAATGACAGTATTTCTTAATACGTCTGTGTAAGCTCTCAGTCGTACAG
Organism: Hippocampus bargibanti; assembly: GCF_051943395.1. NCBI lineage: Eukaryota > Metazoa > Chordata > Actinopteri > Syngnathiformes > Syngnathidae > Hippocampus > Hippocampus bargibanti. The sequence continues at coordinate 22,744,656 of NC_142745.1, forward strand.
TATTTCTTAAGTTACCAGTTATTTCCTGGCCGTTGGTACCCTCTAGTGGACGTGTAGTAATATCACACCGCTTTCGCAGCCGATTGATTCAGACGTGGCGAAGCTCCGATGCTAGCATAAATAGCAAATAATATTGCAATTTTATGAGGTTATCATGAATCCACACGTTCATCGTCAAAATTCCCACAGTTTAATGACAGTATTTCTTAAGTCACAAGTTATTTCCTGGCCTGTGGCACCCTCGAGCGGACGTGTGGTAACATCACACCCTTTTGCAGCCCATTGATTCAGACATAGCCCAACTGAAGGCCTAGGAGTGTCACGCACGGCCCGCCACTGTCTTGACTTAACATGAGAAATGTTTTGCGACATGTCGTTGATCATGTTGTCACGTTCTGGTGGACTGGAGGCAACACTGATTACTTCTATTGTCCTGACTGATTATGGGGTCTGCGATTGGCCTGATTGCCCCATTATGTCTGGTACCACCCTATCAGCATAACTAAGCCTATGTTGTCTAAGAAGTCTGTTGTGAGAACGATCCAAATTAAACCTCACCCCACCATGGTGATTTAGTGAAGGGTTTTTCTGTTTGATGAAAACAGATGTTTGAGATTTTGTCCCGCTGACTTTATTTGAATACAATTTGTCAAATACACCCCCACTGCTTCCTCCTGCCTGCTTTTTGGGGATCCACCACCATCACCGCCTTGCAAACCGTGACACACGTAGGGTTGCATCAATGAACAGTTCCAGCTCATTTTCATTGACGTGTTGAAGCAGACGTTGAACAAAGTACTGTAGATAGCAGTCTGTAATCTAGAAGTTAGCTTCTTGAAGCATGTCGCCGTTGGGACAAACTTCTTTGTCTGTAGACGTTGCTGAAAGTCAAAGTATCCGGCACCTTGTCCTTGAGTTTTGTGCTGGACACAACAGTCTTATGCTCATTGGCCACCACCAGGAGCATCTCTGCGTCCATTGGCTCTCCTGAAGAGAATGGATGCGAGAGCATCTCCATCAGTCCAATGATAGTCCCCAGTGCTGCAAAAACGGAACCCAGGAGGTACACCTTGAGCAGATGGCGACTGGGTTTCTGACTCATCATGTCCTTGGCAAAACTGAGGAACTCTTCCATGCTTTTCGCTTCCACTGACTCTTCAGCTGATTTGCAAGAGGCTGTGGGTGGAGCCTGTAAAAGAAATGACGTCATTAACGAGGCGGGATTCTGGCAATCAAAGATGATGGCCAATATTATGATGATGAACTCATTCGCTTTGACATTCACAAATTTATTCTGGGAATTATAATAATTATTATTATTATCAATTGCTAGCTGTTTGCTATCTATTAGCTATCTGGCTGGCTATCTAGCTAGCTATATATTCACTGTCCAGCTGGCTGGCTATCTAGCTAGGTATCTGTTGGCTAACGTTTGGGTAGCTCGCTAGCTTTCCATCTATATGAGTTACCTCCGGGTTGAGTGAACGCTGGCGCCTGTGGCTGCCGCTGCTCACCCGCAGAAAAACCTATCCTGTAAAGTGAGTTTGAAATTTTTGAAAGCCGCTTAGAAATGAAATGGATTATTATTATTATTATTATTATTATTATTATTATTATTATTATTATTATTATTACTACAATTCATTTATAAGCGCCTTTCAAAACTCTGAAGGTCACTTTACAATCACAGGATATGTTTTTCGGTGGGTGAGCAGCGGCAGCCACAAGCGCCAGCGTTCACTCAAGCTAGCTAGATAGCTAATAGATAGCTAGATAGAGCTAATAGACCGCCAATAGCTAGCTAGCAACAGCTAGTAGTGATTGTGCTATATTGACATTTTTCCGCTGGGTATTTATAATAATAATACATTACATTTTAAGCGCCTTTATTTTTATTATTTTTATTTATTTAAATGGAGAATATGAATATGACTTATTTGCTAGTTCCTTTTGTAGAATAAACACTAGCTATAGCTAGCTAGAGAGACAGAGAGACAGCTAGCAAGAGAGCTAGCACGCTAGCTAGAGAGATAGCTAGTTATAGAGCTCGAGAGACAGCGAGCTAGAGAGATAGATAGCTAGTGAGAGAGCTACAGAGATAGCTAGCGAGATAGAGACAGCTAGTTAGACCAAGCTAGAGAGATCGTGTGAGAGAGATAGCTAGAGCTACAGAGATAGCATGCTAGCTAGATAAAGAGATAGCTAGTTAGAGAGCTATAGAAATAGCTAGTTAGAGAGCTATAGAGATAGCTAGATAGATAGAGACAGCTAGCTAGACAGATAGTTAGCTAGAGAGAGAGAGAGATATAGCTAGCTAGCTAGAGAGAAAGAGAGAAATAGCTAGCTAGAGAGACAGCTACCTAGAGAGATAGAAAGATTAAGATGCTCTCCAAGAGGTTTTCACTAAACTATTTAACATTTAGCTTGTAGTAGACGTGCCCATTCCACCATGATGTCTCTGATCCACTGCTGAAAAGGATACTTTGATCCTCTCCTCTTTCATCTAGAACTGCTTCATGTCACAAAGAGGGTACAGCAAGTGCTGAAGAATGAATGACTCTCCGTGTCTCTGTGTTGTCATATTTTTTGTTATTTAGTTTTTTTTTGTTTTTACTTCAAGAATGGCTTCCTATTCAGCGACTCCTGTACAAGATGGTGGAAGAAGAAGGCTACGTTCCTCATCAAGTCTTTCATGCTGATGAAAGCGGCCACTCCATTCCATCAAGCATCAACGACCATCACAAAGGTCAATAAAACCACTTTATTATAAAGTACAGTTTATTTATTTAATTACACTACCATAGCACATTTATTGTACATAAGACAAGGTATATTTTGTGTAGTTTTAAGGCTTACAAAATTAGAAAGTAGAAAATGATATTTTATGGGGACCTGGGAACTCATATTAGAGGCTTTGGAGAGAAAGTCAGAGAGGCCAGACTGAGATGGTTTGGACATGTCCACAGGAGAGAGAGCGGGAGAAGGATGCTGAGCCTTGAACTGCTAGACAGGAGACCGAGAGGAAGACCGAAGAGGAGGTTTATGGATGTGGTCAAAGAGGACATGAAGGTAGCTGGTGTGAGAGAAGAAGATGCACAAAATAGATGGAGGACATTGATTCGCTGTGGTGACCCCTGAAGGGAGAAGCCGACAGGAAAAGAAGAAGGTGAGGACCTGGCAACAGATTAGTCACATTTTAATAGTTTCCTATGGGAAATTAATATTTGGGATACACACTTTTTTGCCTTACACACTCTGTCTGGGAACCAATTAAGTTCTTAAGGCAAGGTATCACTGTATTTTGTTTCTCTCTTTCTTTCCTTTCCTCTTCCTTTCATAACTTTGTTGCTGTGTTACTTCCGGGTTGGGTGAACGCTGGCGCGAATGGCTGCCGCTGCTCACCCGCACAAAAAACAAGTTCTTATCCAGTGACTGTAAAGTGTCCTTGAGAGTTTTGAAAGGCGCTTAGAAATGAAATGTATTATTATTATGATGATGATGATTATTATGATGATGATGATTATTATTATTATTATTATTATTATTATTATTATTATTATTATTATTATTATTATTATTATTATTATCATTATTTGGAATTGATTTTCCTTGTGAGTTTACTGTTGCGCGTGATTTGGATGTCCGCTGTAAAAAGCTTGATTGTTTTGCATGGTAGTCAAATATTTATCCATAGTAAAATGATAATAATAATAATAATTTATTATTTAATTTATAATAATTTTATTTCAAGCGCCTTTCAAAGCTCTCAAGGATGCTTTACAGTCACAGACAAGCATAGATACAATCATAAATAAAATACAATTATAAATAGAAAGAAGAGCGACACAAAAAATAATAATTAAAGGCAATATTAGTTATAATGATCTATTTGTTGTTTTAGTTGGTTGAAATAAAACCTAATGAAATGAAACTACCCGTGGATGTTTCCATGAGCAAACATTGTGAACATCAAGCAAAGATTTTTGACCTATTGGCAGTGTCTGAAACTCATGAGAAAAAGTTAGCGGACACCAGGGCAGACAACTGTGACAAGTTGCCTGCCCGGCCATAAAGTTGCCTGCCCCATTTTTCACAACTTGAAACACAATGACGACTAATTGCAAAAAATACCACCATTGTTGGAAAGTATTAAGGATTTTTTTTATGAAGGATGTAGCTAGCTTAAATGCTCCCTTGCTAAATGTATCGTAAATCTCCTTGCTGATGATTTTACTCCAGTTGTGGTTTGTCCGTACACTGTTGGGCATGTTGCACAATGCAATGTTTGCGTTGCGTCGTCTGCTACAAGTCACGTCAACTCCCCTTTCCACCATGCTTTTAATAATCCATTTCATTTGTAAGCGCCTTTCAAAACTCTCAAGGACACTTTAGTCACATGATCAGTTTTTCTGTGGGTGGGTGAGCAGCGGCAGCCACATGCGCCAGTGTTCGCTCAACCCGGAATAACTCGAATAGCTAGAATGTTAGCTGGCTAGCTAATTGATAACTAATAGCTAGCTAGCTAGATAGCTTATAGAGAGCAAATAGCATGTAGGTGGCAAATATATGTAGCGAGCTTGGTAACCTTTTCCATTTCGTCTAATAGTTTCAATTTTGTGAAAATGCCATTTTGAATATTGGCAAATTCAACAAACAACTCAATTCGTCAATATTTTCTCAGCATCTGCCAGTATACTTATTGATAAACATTGAGATCTCCAGTGATGACTAACTAGCTAATGAGCCACATGCTGCTTCACAACTAACTGGCGTTGATATTTACCGTGGAGCGCCGAACACTTTCTGGAGTCAACGCCTAAATTCAGAAGACATTCATCTAGCCTCATGAATGTTGTTAGCTTCTTTTGACTCTTTCTTCCGGGGCTACTACTAAATGGAAAATGATACGCAAATGCACGACCTTATAACGCTCGGGAAAGTTTGGAAGCACGAAGCAGGCTTCTGATTGGCTGCCGTGCCGAGTATGCAAACTGTCAAACGAACCAAAAATCAAAAATGTCCAAACCACACAAAGATTTCGAAATCGGAATAATTTCTTTGCTGCTGTGTTACTTCCGCCAAGAGTGAACGCTGCCGCGAATGGCTGCCGCTGCTCACCCACACACAAAAAAAGTTATTATCCCATAACTGTAAAGTGACCTTCAGCGTTTTGAAAGGCGCTTATGAATCAAATGTATTATTATTATTTATTATTATTATTATTATTATTATTATTATTATTATTATTATTATTATTATTATTATTTAAAATGCTCAATGTCTAACAAATCTTTGTTCAAACGTTTGCTTTATTGAATAAAGCAAATGTTTCATCTGAAAAAACAGCTTTTTTTTCTTGTCAGTCGTTGACGTTTTGTAAGTGGTACGCCCGAGGTAAAAGTTGCACGCCCCGGGCGTCCGGGCAGGCGTTATTTCAGACACTGCTATTGGTCTTAAAATCATGAAAACTTACCGTGGCCGTCGTCAACGAGACGCTCATCTTGATGATGACTCGTCGTCTGTGTGAGCGACTTACTGTGACTCGATGCTGCCATATTTATAGCCATCCAAGTTGGTCCCACCCATCATGTGTCACTTGCACAACCTTCATGGGGAAAGCAGAGCAGTCGCGCAGTCGTGCAGTCGTGCAGTCGTGCAGTCGCGCAGTCGCGCAGTCGTGCAGTCGCCCACTCGCGCAGTCCAACAGCTCTTGGATTGCTGCCCCAAGAGCTCCTGTGACAAAACGTCCTTGGCCAACAAATGTCATCTGTTCTTTTGACCGAGCAAATCACAAATGACTTATATCGCTCAAAGCCAGGTGGTTTGTACTTTCTGAAGTTCCCTACTGCTAATGCTAATGTTGAAATCCGCTATTTATTTGAACATGGATCCGAATAACGGTGCGCAACAATGTCATGTCGCAATTTGTTTTGTGTAGCTGCATCCAAGTGATTCATTTCTCAGTTGGACAAGGTCAAAGGTCACAGTGATGGGAATTCCGGCTCTTTTCAGAGAGCCTGTTCTTTTGGCTCGGCTCATTAAAATGATTCGGCTCTTTTGGCTTCTAAATGGCTCATCAGTTTGTTTGTTTTTTTTTTTTTTGTTGCTTAAATTAATTAACTACCAAAAATCATGTATAATTATGTGAAAAATGAATTACCCATGTAAAAAATACACGATATCAAATATTTTTATTGATATGGCTTGATTTATATGGACACAGAGAGTATCCACTAACTTTGACTTTCCCTGTGGTTACTCTGGACTGATGATCAGCTGTCACTCATTTGCTTTTCATATTAATAATGCTTTCATACCAACTAGTAAAAAATATCATCATTGAGTAACAGAATTTGACAGAATTCCTTATGAGAGAAGACTTCTGACAGTCTACCTAGCGATCACGCAAGCTACCTAGCTATCTATTTGCTATCTATTAGCTGGCTATCTAGCTATCTAGCTAGCTATCATTTAGCTATCCAGCTGGCTAGGTAGCTATCTATTAGCTAGCAAGCTTGCTTCCTATCCATTTGAGTTACTTTGGTGTTGAGTTAACGCTGGCGGGTGTGGCTGCCACTGCTCACCCGCAGAAAAACTGATGCGGTGACGTAAAGTGACCTTGAGATTTTTGAAAGGTGCTTAAAAAATTAATTGATTATTATTATTATTTGGCCACCTGTCTACCCTAAACCCCCCCTTCTCACTGCTGCGTGTGTCTGTAATTGTCCCCTCCCTCCTCTACCACGGATATTGACCAATCACGTGCGGCTTTAACCAAAGACCGGGGGCGGGGAATAGAGGACAAAAAGTCAGCTCCCATTTCCAGCTCCTTGTTAGGAACCGGCTCTCTCGGTTCACTTCAGAGATCCGGCTCTCAGAACCGGCTCGTTTGCGAACAAACTAAGGAGCCATTTGTAAAGTAAATAGATAGAAAGCTAGCTAGCCAGCTAGTAGATAGCTAATAGACAGCCAACAGATAGAAAGCTAGCTAGCCAGCTAGTAGATAGCTAATAGATAGCCAAAAGATAGAAAGCTAGCTAGCCAGCTAGTAGATAGCTAATAGATAGCCAACAGATAGATAACTAGATAGCGACCCACCTAGATAGCTATATAGCTGGCTAGCTAGATAGATAGTCAGTTAACTAATGCACTGATTGTCACTATTAAATACACAGATAGAAAGCTAGCTAACCAGCTGCTGGATATTATTATTATTATTATTATTATTATTATTATTATTATTATTATTATTATTCCCGATGCGTCATCGCTAGGTGAATGAAGTAACAATCGGAAGCTCTTACCCGAGGTGAAAATGGCTTTTCATGCACGTGATGGTGCTTGGCCTCTCTGTTTGCAGACTTTACGCTATCTCAATAACATCCACAGATTTCGAATTAGAGGAAAGGTTGTGTCAATGTTACCTCATCCGAACCTGAGACCGCTGCTGCCACCTGTAGTCCGAGTAGAACCACAGACACATCCATGCATGTGTCAGATGATGACTAAGAATGTCTTGTACAGGAAATGTGCAAACGCAGTCGCTGAATCCGAGACCTGCTGATAAAAGAACTTGCGAAAAGACCAAAGTCATAATGAACAACCATTAAGGCATCACCACAGAAAGCAAAATCAGTGGCATAAAACTTGACACGAAGAAGACCTTCAAGTACAGTGATACCTTGGCTGATGAACTTAATTGGTTCCCAGAAAGTGTATGTAAAGCGAAGTGTGTTTTCCAAACACACCCATAGGAAACCATTAAAATGAGAATAATCTGTTCCCAGGTCCACATAAAACATATTTTTTTTCTTTCTCGTATTCTCAGCCTTAAAACTACACAAAATATACCTTATTTTATGTATAATAAATGTGCAATGGTATCGTAATTAAAGAAATAAACTGTGCATTATAATCAAGTGGTGTTATTGACATTTGTGATGTTTGTTGATGGCTTGATGGAAGGGAGTCATCAGCATTAAACACTTGATGAGGAACGTAGCCTTCTTCTTTCACCATCTTGAGGAATGATTCCTTGTAAGCTTTGGCAACTTTACCGTCAGAACAGCTGACGTTATCTGAGTGAAGTTGCCAGGCTTTCTCTGCGATAATTTTACCTAGTTCCTCATCAATTGTGTTGGCTTGTGCAGGTTATTTATGGAGCCTGATTGATGGGATATTTTAACCTTGCAGTCTACACCCTGCCTTTGAAATATCAAAGTTGAAATGAGTCTCTTCTATCCATTTTCTCTCTCTCTCTCTCTCTCTCTCTCTCTCTCTCTCTCTCTCTCTCTCTCTCTCTCTCTCTCTCTCTCTCTCTCTCTCTCTCTCTCTCTCTCTCTCTCTCTCTCTCTCTCTCTCTCTCTCTCTCTCTCTCTCTGTCGTCTGCCTATCTATTTATTATTTGCAGATCTGTGTTTCTGTAACCCCCACGCTCCCTCACTGCTGCGTTCTTGACCAATCACGTGGCTTTAACCGAAGACTGGGGGCAGGGAATAGAGGACAAAAATGAGTCGGCTGCCATTTTGTTGTTAGGAGAACGGTTTCGTCCGCGAAAGACACATCACTCATTGTGGAGCTCCGTCTGTATCCCGAATAATAGTTTGTATGCCAAGGTTACATTTTTGTCACATCTCGTTGCCATCCTGGGCGCGGCCCGCCCCTCCTGTCACCTCATTCGCCACTCCCGGGAGACGGCCCCTCCAATCATCACTCACCTGGGTTCCCACAGCTGATTGTCATTCACTGATTGTGCCTTCTGCCTATATCTGCCTGTCGCTCACTACCGTCTCCGTCGGAGTATCTTTGGACTTTGCCGTTTCCACTTCCGTGTTGCCAGGTCTGCTGTCATTTAGTTATCTTCCTCCACTCTTCCCTGTTTGTTATTTTTTGATGCATGTTCCAGTAAAGACTCTTGCTCCATCCAAGCCTGTCACGCCGTGTATTTCGGGTCCTTCCCTATCGCCAAGATCCCGTCGCTCGAGTCCTGCCTCTTTGCACTCGAGCGACGTAACAATTTTCACAAATGTAAAGTTTGTTAACCGAAAAGTTCGTAAGCCAAGGGTTTTTTAACCTGAGGTATCACCGTACCTGGGTTCCATCATCTTATATGAAGGCTCCAGACCAGTAGTTCTTAATCTTGTCAGAGACACCGAACCCCACCAGTTTCATATGCTCATTCACCAAACCCTTCTTTCAATGACTGTACCCACTAACTGCTGACTAGACTGAGGGGTGGACCTCTGCGGAGGAGGATCCACAGAACCCCGAGACCGACTCATCAAACACCTACAGTTTGATGCAACCCATTTTAAGAAGCACTGCTCCAGACCCTAAATACTGGCAAGGATAGTTAGTACAAACAACAAGAGTCTTCACAAAACTCTGGAGAGACAAAAACATCAGTCAGCACTCTAAAAATGACCCAACGCTCTCCCTTATCTTCCTATCCGCCTGCGAATCCTGAACCCTCACAGCGGAGCTACAAAATAGAATACAAACGGTGGAAATGAGATGCTACAGGAAGATTCGAGACATCCGCTACAATGAACGTGTGACAAATGAAGAGGTCTACCAGAAGGCCACAGATATAATTGGACCACGGAATTGATCTGGATCTCGTACAGAAAGAAGTTACTGCTACATAGGGACACAAGCCAATGTCTTATTGTGCCAGTCCCAAGCCTGGATAAATAAAGAGGATTGTGTCAGGATATATTGTTTTTGGGGGCCAAAACAGATATGAGTACAGAAAGAAGCTAGTTATACTGATGAGGTGATACCACAGCATATGGGGCAATCAGGCCAGTCGTAGACCACATAATCAGGCAGGACAATAGAAGTAATCAGTGTAGCCTCAGGAAAGTAGGGACCTATCATAGCAGTGTCTGGCACCGCCATGTTTGGATAGTAGGGATATATATATTGTCACATCTCATCGCCTTCCGTCAGGTCTGCATTCTTTTTCCCTCACTCATCGCCATTTGTTTTGTTTGTGCACATGCTCACAGTAAAGACTTTTCTTGATTACAAGTATCTGTCTCGCCGTGTACTTTGGATTCGAACCTCCGCTTTCCCTCGTCTCTTGAGTCCTGCTTCCTAGCCTCAAGAGACGCAACATATATAGGGCCAAAAGTGCCAGCAAATTTTAGTTCGCTGACGAAGCCTCTTGGATAAGAAGCGAACACCTTCAAAGTAGTACAGATGACGGCTGAAGAAACCTTCTCATCGACTAACAAGTATAAATATACAAAAATTACATACAAATACATACATCCCAAAAAAAATAATTGATCAGCTTACAGTGGTACTGGAATATTAGCGCTTTGAATGTTAGGCCAATAGTTATTTTTTCATAGCAGTTTTTTGTAAGGCTGGTCATAACAGAGTAAGTGCAAAAATGCCCGCAAAAAAACACCCACCAACAAGATAGCATGTTGCTACTTTGGAAATGAACAACATTCACCTCCACAGAAGGCAAGATGGTACTTGTCTGAGATGTGTCGTCTTTGCGTGTTTGAGTGCGCACGCGTTGAATCACGAGACACTCCCTGTGCTTGTTATGGGTAAGCATGTCTGCAGAAAGTACACAAATATTCCGTGCGGGGGTTCAAATGGCCCCTGAGGCTATCTTTGCACACATGCGAGTCAACCTCAAGCTCTCAGGACAACTGCAATGTCTGCTGTTCAAATTTGTTCCCCAACACAACACAGCAGGGATTATTCACTGAGTCCTTTGTTGATGTTAAGTTGTTATAATAATAATAATAATAATAATAATAATAATAATAATAATACATTTCATTGATAAGCGCCAAATAGGAAGTTGTCAAAGATGACATGAAGGTAGCTAGTGTGAGAGATGAGGATGCACAAAACCGGGTGAGATGGAGGACACTAATTGGCTGTGGCGACACCTGAAGGGAAAAGCCCAAAGGAAAAGAAGAAGAAGAAGATTGATAAGCACCTTTGAAAACGCTCAAGGTCACTTTACAATCACAGGATACATTTTTCTGTGGGTGAGCAGCGGCAGCTACACGCGCCAGCGTTCACCCAGACCGGAATAACTCAAAAAGATAGAAAGCCAGCAAGCAAGCTAATTAGCTAATAGATAGATAGATAGATAGATAGATAGATAGATAGATAGATAGATAGATAGATAGATAGATAGATAGATAGATAGATAGATAGATAGATAGATAGATAGATAGATAGATAGATAGATAGGTAATATACACAGTCTCTATATACGTTATACTGTATATATATTATATATAATGTATAATGTATAATAGCTAGCTAGCTAGCTCGCTAATAGGTATGTATATATATATATATATATATATATATATATATATATATATATATATATATATATATATATATATATATATATATATATATCATAATCAGAAAGCTTCAGAAAGGTCCTCACAAATTCACCCAAAATGATTTTTTTTGGTGTGTATTTTCATTTCACATGGATACACAAACAATTTTTACTCACTCTGTGTGTGTTTATGTATGTGCGTGTGGTTAGTGAGAGGAAAAAGTTCATACTACAAAAAGTAAAACGATATTTTAACCAAACTCACTACAGGGGTGAGGACTTTGAATGTACCCATTCAGAAACCTCACTCTTCTTCTTTTTCTTTCGGCTTTTCCCCTCAGGGCTCGCCAAAGCGAATCAATGTCCTCCATCTATCCCGGTTTTGTGCATCCTCTTGTCTCACACCAGCTACCTTCATGTCCTCTTTGACCACACTCCTGCTGTTATTTCAGTTTCAAGTCCACTTTTTATTGACGGATTTTAAGGAAGTTGAAATGTGAAATGGGGTGACATTTAGTCTTGGAAATGGAACACTAGTTCTTCTCTAAACTTATCACCAGCTCTGGTCCTCACTCCTTAATTGGAGTTATTCGGACCTCACAAAACCATTAAAACAGGAGTGTGTGTGTGTGTGTGTGTGTGTGTGTGTGTGTGTGTGTGTGTGTGTGTGTGTGTGTGTGTGTGTGTGCGTGTGTGTGTGTGCTTGTGCGTGTGTGTGTGTGTGTGTGTGTATGCGTGCGTGTGTGTGTGTGTTGTGTGTGTGTGTGTGTGTGTGTGTGTGTGTGTGTGTGTGTGTGTGTGTGTGTGTGTGTGTGTGTGTGTGTGTGTGTGTGTGTGAGTGAGTGTGTGATTCATGGAGACATGGGAGTGGTGCGAAAGGGTGTGACCGTGACACACGCTCTCTCATATCGGCCAGGTGAGTCTCCAGTTTGTATAAGGGCAGCAAAGCGAAGTCACCAGACTTGGGCAGCGACAACAAGGTGACCCTCATGGAAAAATCCACATTCAGATCCTTTGGAATCTGCTTCACTTTGCCCACGAAAACTCATATTTGGTCTTCCTTTTCTCTTCTAGAAGCGTACATGAAGAAAGCCTAAAATGAAGCTACTTTTACTTCTAACAGGTAAGAACACCCCCACCCACCCCGTTCAAAGTTTTTCCTTCATTCTTATGTGGTGCTGTCTTACATCCCCAAATCAGATTTTTGTGTCCAGAACGGAATGAGATTTTGGAGTTGAACCAAATGCAAGCTAATCGACCACACATACCTCATACAAAGAATGAACCTGCATGCTTTCTGTCATGATGGCACATGTTTTAAAGGCTTATTATCGCAGATAGGAATTAGTTTGGGCCTGCTTTTCACTTGTTTCAAGACTCTGCGGACTTTTTCAAAAGAGCAGCACACACAAGTTAAACAACAACCAAAGTTGTCAAATCATTGCCTAGAAGTAGGCAATCTACTGTAAAAATGATAGAGAGAGAGAGGTAGGTAGGTAGGTAGGGAGGTAGATAGATAGATAGATAGATAGATAGATAGATAGATAGATAGATAGATAGATAGATAGATAGATAGATAGATAGATAGATAGATAGATAGATAGATAGATAGATAGATAGATAGATAGATAGATAGATAGATACTGTAAATATATACTTTAGATATCATCCATCTACAGTGTAGGTGGATGATATATATACTGTAGATGGATACCGTAGATGGACTGACGGGCGGACTGACTGACTCCTTTTTGAATTAGTGTGAAAGCACACAAGAGACAAACAAAACCAACAAATGAACGGAACTTTCAAAATGTAAAAAGAATGAATTCCCGAGTGTGGAGTCTGGGACCTTGGAAGTAACCTCCGCATTTTGTCTTGCAGCCGTAGCGATGGTAACTGATGCCCAGAACGACTGCAGACAAGGTGCTTGCTACCCACGCAGCAGCGATCTTGTTGTGGGTCGTGCTGATCAGCTTCATGCCTCGTCGACATGCGGGATGACTGAACCCGAAGTCTACTGCACACCATACCAACAGGTACAAGCAAGCGAGGAAATTTTTCACAATAAGACAGAGTTGGATCTTTGGGTCTATGAGGCCTTCATGTTGACACTTCTTGACATTGAAAGGACACGCTAAAAAAACTGAAACTAGTTTGTCTGCCAAGATTATATTCGCGCAAATGTAATGTTCGTAAGGCGAAAAGTTCGTTAGCTAAAGCGTTCGTAAACCGAGGTATCACTGTATATGGTTTCAAAACCAACATGGATTTCTCATGTCATGGTTTTGTGTTGATTATTTTACTTGATATCGATTGTTTTGTTAAGCTCTTAAGTCAAGCTTCAGCTGTTGTTATTCATCAAAACGTTTGAGGATGCTATCTATCTAGCTGGCTAGCTACCTAGCTAGCTAGCTATTTGCAATCAATTAACTGGCTAGCTAGCTGCCTATCTATCAGCTATATAGCTATCTAGCTGGCTAGCTACCTAGCTAGCTAGCTATTTGCAATCAATTAACTGGCTAGCTAGCTGCCTATCTATCAGCTATATAGCTATCTAGCTGGCTAGCTATTTAACTAGCGAGCTATTGGCTATCTATTAGCGAGCTAGCTAGCTTTTTATCCATTTGAATTACTTTCAGGTTGAGTGAACGCTGGTGCGTGTGGCTGCCGCTGCTCACCCACAGAAAAAAGGATCCTGTGACTGTAAAGTGACCTTGAGAGTTTTGGAAGGCGCTTCGAAATGAAATGTATTATTAATTAATTAATTATTATTATTATTATTATTATAAAAAGTAAAATCCATAAATTTGTCTGAATCAGCTGCCCATAGTTGAATCTAGGGTTAAAAAAACAATTCTGACGCTATCGTTTGCTAGTTTCAGAAACTTTGCAAATGGGTAAAAGACACATCAAATGTGTTAGTTTCAGCTTTAAAAAACCTTTCCCATTTAAAAAAAATGGGAAAGGTCCCTTTCAGTAGCGCAAGATCAAAATTGTGTCTTTGAACCTGGTGATTGCAACACATGGAGGCAAATGGGGCAAAGGTCACAGTGAACACGCAGACACGCACATGCAATCGACGTCTGCGGTCCTTTTGGCTGGACTTCCCAATCCCCTCTTTGTCACTTCCATGTTGGTGCCAGACCCTCATTTTGCAATGTCGCCCTTTCACCGACATTTTGGATCTCGGGAACAAGCAAATGCAACTCCAAGCGGCAGATTATTTGCAGACTCAGCACAAAACTTGCATCCCAACACACAAGCTGCAGTGATACCTCCGTTTACGAACTGCATTGGTTCCCAGAAAGTGTGTGTAAGGCGAAAAGGGTGTCTTCCAAACATTCAGTTCCCATAGGACACCATTAAAATGAGAATAATCCATTTCCAGGTCCCCATTAAAGATACTTTTCTACTAAATAATCCTTAAAACTACACAAAATATACCTTATTTTATGTACAATAAATGTGCTATTGTATTGCAATTGAAGAAATAAACTGTACTGTATAATCAAGCCATTTTATTGACCTTTGTGATGGCCGTTAGTTGATTGACCTTCAGATCAGAATCAGTGCCAAGTATGGCCGTAGAACACGCTGCATAGTTGAGTTGCTATGGCACTGAGTGAAGAGTTGCTGTGGCTTGGGGGAAGAAGCTGTTTTGTCGGCGATAATACCCTCACTCACACTGTCCGCTGCTAGCTGCTTTTCGTGAATCCAAATCAATAGAAGTTTTTCAACCTCTTCTATTACCTGAGACCATTTCTTAGGCAACACACAAACACTCTTAGACATATGTAGCAATGATCGACCTCGCGTTCTGGGACCCTAAGTCACACAAACGCACAACTTGTTGGTGTTTTTCTATGATCTCCTTCTTCTGCTGGACCGTCATTTTCTTTTTGTTTCCTCTTCGGCTGAATTCTAGCATGTGGTGGGGTCTTTTTCGCTCCCGTAATCGCAAAAGTACTTCACTCGAACAAAGCACGTCTGCACTCAAAGAAAACTAGTCCGCGAGCCACTGTGGCGCTGTTCGACCGTGTGGTTTGGTGTTCATCGACCGAAAACTAGTTGGTATGCCAAGATTATATTCTCGCATATTTAATGTTTAATGTTTTTCATTGAGAATGGATGACTTTTCCACTCTCCCTCTTTCCAAAGCTAAAGTTGAGACGTTCTCAAACCAAAAATAACAGCGTTATGCATATGAACTCATTGACTGCTAGACATGCAAAAACGTGTCCACTCCAGTGCCAGGGTTTTTGTCATTTTCACTCAAGTTGTGAGCAGGTATCATTATTAATTGTCAAATCATGAATCATTATCTGTAATCATTCATGATCAAGTGCAGTAAATCATCAACATTTTGTTCCTTGACCGTTTGAGATATGCTTGGGATTATGTTTAACCTTCCTGCATGCGCCCTTGTGAATTTGTCTGAGGCAATGTTAGGTGTGTACTCGAAAGACGCTTAGAAATTAAATGTATTATTATTATTATTATTATTATTATATGTAGCCAATGTAGCCAGAAGGGGGCACAAGCCAGTGTCTTATTGTGCCGGTCCCAAGCCCGGATAAATACAGAGGGTTGTGTCAGGAAGGGCATCCGCCGTAAAAAAAAAATTGCCAAAACAAATATGCGAATCAAACGTCGGAATCCCATACCGGATCGGTCGAGGCCCAGGTTAACAACGGCCACCATCGGTACTGTTGACTTTCAGGGTGCCAGTGGAAAATGGACTACTGTTGGTCGAAGAAGGAGAGGAGGGAGGTGTGCCCGCAGGAAAAGAGAGAAATGGAACGCCAACAATATAGAACTAAGCGTCGGAACTTTGAATGTAGGAACAATGACAGGTAAAGGTAGAGAGCTGGTTGACATGATGCAGAGAAGGAAGGTAGACATACTGTGTGTCTAGGAGACCAGGTGGAAACGGAGAAAGGCTAGAAGCTTAGGGTCAGGGTTTAAGTTGTTCTATCATGGTGAAGACAGAAAGAGAAATGGAGTTGGGGTCATCTTAAAAGAGGAGTTTGTTAGGAATGTCTTAGAAGTAAAAAGAGTACCAGATAGAATGATGAGTCTGAAGCTAGAAATTGAAGGTGTGATGTTCAATGTTGTTTGTGGGTATGCCCCACAAGTAGGCTGGCGGAGAAGGAGAAATTTTGGTTGGACTTTGATGAAGTCATACAGAACATCTCGAGAAGTGTAATTGGTGGAGACTTCAATGGACATGTTGGCGCAGGAAACAAAGATGATGAGGAGGTGATGGGCAGGTTTGGACTCCAGATAAGGAACGCTGAAGGACAGATGGTGGTTGACTTTGCTAAGAGAATGGAAATGGCTATTGTGAATACTTTCTTTCAGAAGAGACAGGAACATTAGGTGACATATAAGAGTGGAGGCAGAAGTACACAGGTAGACTACATTTTGTGTCAACGGCGCCATCTAAAGGAAATCAGTGACTGCAAAGTAGTGGTTGGTGAGAGTGTAGCCAGACAGCATAGGTTGCTGGTGTGTAGGATGACGCTGGCAGTGAGGAAGATGAAGAAACCAAAGGCTGAAGTGAGGACAAAATGGTGGAAGTTGAAAAAGGAAGAGTGTTGCATGACATTTAGGAAGAAGGTAAGACAAGCACTGGGTGGGCAAGAGGTCCTTCCAGATGACTGGCAAACTACAGCGAACATAATCAGAGACAGGTCGGAAAGTACTTGGTGTATCGAGTGGGAGAAAGGTAGATAAGGAGACTTGGTGGCGGTATGGGGAGGTGCAGGAGTGTATACAGAGAAAGAGGTTAGCAAAGAAGAAGTGGGACACTGAGAGGTCGGACGAGAGTAGACAGCAGTACAAGGAGATGCAGCGCATGGTTAAAGTAAAGATGGCAAAGGCCAAACAAGAGGCCTACGATGACTTGTATGCTCGGCTGGACAGCAAGGAAGGTGAGACTGATCTTTACAGGCTGGCGAGACAGAGAAACAAAGATCGTAAGGACATGCAGCAGGTTCGGGTAATTAAGGATAGAGATGGTAATTACCAGGTGCCAATTGTGTGATGGCAAGACAGAAAGAGTACTTTGAAGAATTGATGAATGAGGAACATGAGAAGGAACAAAGAGTAGAAGACGTGACTGTTGTGGACCTAGGCGTAGCAAACATTAGCAAGGATGAAGTGAGGCAGGCGCTGAAGAGGATGAAGGCTGGAAAGTAACTTGGGCGTGATGATTTACCAATCGAGGTATGGAAGTGTCTTGGAGAGGTGGAGGTGGTGTTCCTGACTGGGTTATTCAACAAGATCTTAGATGGTGAACAGATGCCTGAAGAATGGAGACGAAGTGTACTCGTGCCCATTTTTAAGAACAAAGGAGATGTGCAGAGTTGTACTAACTACAGAGGAATAAAGTTGATGAGCCATACAATGAAACTCTGGGAAAGAGTAGTTGAAGCGAGACTAAGGGCAGAAGTGAACATTTGTGAGCAGCAGTATGGCTTCATGCCAAAAAAAGAGTACGACAGATGCAATGTTTGCTTTAAGAATGCTGATAGAGAAGTACAGAGAAGGTCAGAAGGAATTGCATTGTGTCTTTGTAGATCTGGAGAAAGCGTATGACAGGGTGCCCAGAGAAGAGCTGTGGCATTGCATGAGGAAGTCTGGAGTGACGGAAAAGTATTTCAGAGCGGTGCAAGACATGTATCGTGACTGTAAGACAATTGTGAGGTGTGCTGTCGGTGTGACTGAGGAATTCAAGGTGGAGGTGGGACTCCACCAGGGGTCAGCTCTGAGCCCCTTCTTGTTTGCTATGGTGATGGACAGGCTGACAGACGATGTTAGACAAGAATCTCCTTGGACCATGATGTTTGCAGATGACATTGTGATCTGTAGCGAGAACGGGGAACAGGTGGCGGAGAAACTAGAGCTGTGGAGATATGCCCTGGAAAGGAGAGGAATGAAAATCAGTCGCAGCAAGACGGAATATATGTGTGTGAATGAGAGGGATCCAAGTGCAAGAGTGATGCTACAGGGAGAAGAGATAAAGAAGGTGGAGGATTTTAAGTACTTGGGGTCAACTGTCCAGAGCAATGGAGAGTGTGGAAAAGAGGTGAAGAAGCGTGTCCAGGCAGGCTGGAGCGGCTGGACAAAAATGTCAGGTGTGATGTGTGATAGGAGGGTTTCAGCTAGGATGAAAGGAAAAGTGAATAAAACCGTGGTCAGACCAGCCATGTTGTTTGGACTGGAGACAGTGCCACTGAAGAAAAGACAGGAAGAAGAGCTGGAGGTAGAAGAGCTGAAGATGTTGAGGTTTTCTTTGGGAGTGACCAGGTTGGATAGGATCAAGAATGAGTACATTAGAGGGACAACTCATATTAGAGGCTTTGGAGAGAAAGGCCAGACTGAGATGGTTTGGACATGTCCACAGGAGAGAGAGTGACTACATCGGGAGAAGAATGCTTAGTCTTGAACTGCCAGGCAGGAGACCGAGAGGAAGACCGAAGAGGAGGTTTATGGATGTGGTCAAAGAGGACATGAAGGTAGCTGGTGTGAGAGAAGAGGATGCACAGAACAGGCTTAGATGGAGGACATTGATTGATTGAATTTCTCCACTGCGAGACTAATAAAGGCAAATCCAATCCAATCCAATCCAATTGATTCGCTGTGGCGACCCCTGAGGGGAAAAGCCGAAAGGAAAAGAAGAAGAAGATTATTATTATTATTATTATGATTATTATTATTATTATTATTATTATTATTATTATTATTATTATTATTATTATTATATGGAGCTGAGCACTGTACAATCCACAGTTTATATTCTCTCGCTGCATGACTTTGACCAGACGGGGAGAAGAGAAACAAAAACATCTCAGTGTTGACATTTTCACTGATGGCGAACAATAAAGATCAACAATGATAAAGACCACAAATCAAGTTCCCTCACTAATCACATGTAAAAATCCTAAATGAATATCTCATGTATTTTGAAGTTAACAATTTGGGGGAAAAAAAACAACAACGCACATTTGATTTGGATAAAGGAATTGATTGGTTTGTTATCCGAACAAATCTTACTGGATAACCAATTTTGTCATCGATGAAAAGGTTTCTTCAGCCGTCATCTGTACTTCTTTGAAGGTGTCAGACTTTTTCGCTTCTCATCCAAGAGGCTTCGTCAGCGAACTAAAATTTTACTGGTAGCTCTGGCTTTATGTATATATCCCTACTGTCCAGAGGTGGCGGTGCCAGACCTCTGCTATGCAAGTTCCCTGCTCTAAGGTTGGGGGCAGCAGAGTACTATTTCCTGTCAACCTTGGCTAATAGCTGCCCTTATAAATGATGAAAACTCCCATAAAAAAAGTTATAGTACCCAGTACATTATTTGAAATGATAAAAAAAACTGTTAAAGCGCTATACAAATCAATATATATGTATAATAATAATAATAATAATAATAATAATAATACATACATACATACAGCAAAAGCAGTGCTGAAAAAAAGATCGTTTGAAGGTCAGTGCTGCGTTTGGGTTTGGTTGTTCAATTGTCATTTTTAAACATGACTTTGATCATCCAGTTCGTAGGTCATGCTGACTTAGTCAAAGTCAATAATGTGCACAACCTTTGACACCATTACAAATCGGGGAAACAGGGAAACATCCTTGGAACTACATGTTTGCAATTCATCTTTATTTTTGGTTTGTTTCTTTTCCACACAATGCATTTTTTAAATGCATACTTTTTTGATTGGATAATTGTACTTGACCTTGACTTGGGTTCACATTGATAGAATTTGTTCAGGCATTACATCACTGGCAAGAAATGAACGCAAATACTTCATGCCGTGTTTGTTTGAGATAATAACGAACCGTGCCAAAAGAAACAAAACGTTAAAAATAAATGGTCAAATAACAGCAGGACTTTGATCAGAATAGAATCTGCTCATATTTGTGTGGGTTCATCCACTAAACCTGAACATTGAAATTCCATGATGAACTTTGATCGATTGTTTATGTCCAATGACATGTTTCGGCGACTACTTCCACCTTCGTCAGAGACTAAGGTGGAAGTAGTCGCCGAAACATGTCAGGTATTTGAACACCTACACTGTCTGTAAGTAAAGAATCTGCTTTAATTAGATACCAAGTAGACAGGATGAACTTAGTACAACGATGACTTAGCATTGTTGTTGTCGTTTTGTCTTCTTCAGAGGAAGATCAAGTGCTGCCCGTGTGACTCCAGAAACCCAAATGGACCACTGGCCCACACTGTCAAGGAAGTTATCTCCACTGCTGGACCAGAGAGGTGGTGGCAGTCCAGGAAAGGTGAGCTGTCTTGCTCTCTCTCTGTCTTTCTCTCTCGCTCTTTCGCAATATTGGAAAATCCACGATTGTCTTCTTGTTTTCCTCTAGAGGTGTCTCCAGTAACTTTTCAATTGGACCTCAACAATGTTTTCAAGCTGGACAACCTGATCCTTAAATTTAAGGTTTGTAAAAATTGCACAGCGGTTCTCAAAAAGCATCAGTATTGTCAATGTCTGAAACCGTAGATGCCGTAGATAGATACCTGTCACGGTTTGCAAGGTGGTGAAGGTTGTGGATCCCAAATAAGCAGGCGTAAGGGAGCAACAGGTTGTATTTGACAAATTGTATTAAAATAAAGTCAGCAGGAACAAAATCTAAGACATCAAAGTCATCCGAACAGAAAAGTACAAGGTATCAAAGAAAACCGCAAGTAAAAATCTGCCAAAATGAAAGAAACCTGACACGGTGAAGCAAACACATACAATGACCCGACACGGAATGGTCGTGCCGGGAGTTCTATTAACTGCCACTGATTGGAACGACCAACACCTGTGCAGCTGCAGGTGGGGCCGACGGCACTATCTGTTGGCCGCCAACCAGAACGTGACAGTCTGCCACTGATTGGAACGACCAACACCTGTGCAGATGCAGGCGGGGGTGACAGCGCCACCCGTTGGTCGCCAACCAGATCGTGACAACACCATAGATACCGTAGATATCGTAGAAAGATACTGTAGATAGATACCATAGATACCGTAGATAGATGCCACAGATACCATATATAAATATCTCATATACCGCAGATTGATACCACAGATTGATAGCATAGATACTGCAGATTGATACAACAGATACCGCAGATTGATAGTACAGATACCGCCGATTGATACCACATATACGGCGGATTGATACCACAGATACCGCGGATTGATACAACAGATACTGCAGATTGATACTACAGATACCGCAGATTGATAATACAGATACCAATGTCTGAAACTCATGAGAAAAAGTTAGCGGACACCAGGGCAGACAACTCTGAAAAGCATCCATAAAGTTGCCTGCCCCATTTTTCACAATTTGAAACACAAGACAACTAATCGCAACAAAAGACCATTGTTGCAAAGTATTAAAGATTTTTTTTATCATACAATCCGGGCAGACGTTATTTCAGACACTGGTATTGTCATTTGCCCCAATTTTTCTTTCGACCTAGCGCACTTCTTATTTCTGGATCCGCTTTCCTGTGTAGGGTCCTCGTCCCAGTGCCTTGGTCATCGAGAAGTCTCTGGATAATGGCAACACATGGCAGCCTGCCTTCTACTTAGCGACAGACTGCCAGAAATATTTTCCAGGGATCTCCACCACATCGCCGCTGACTGAGGAGCACAAATATTGTTTTACGCTGCCCCCTACTGAAACAAACCCCTTCCAAGATCATACAGTAAGGACCACTCCAATTTCTCTTACAGACACCATTTTTTAATCTTTTAATGTTTCAAAATACCCCCCCCCCAAAAAAAAAAAATATATATATATATATATATATATATATATATATATATATATATATATATATATATATATATATATATATATAATATATATATATTATAATAATAATAATAATAATAATAATAATAATAATAATAATAATACATTTTATTTCAAGCTCCTTTCAAAGCTCTCAAGGACACTTTACAGTCACAGACAACCATCGATTGGATTGGATTGGATTGGATATGCCTTTATTAGATTAGATTGATACTATAATAAATAAAATACCTACCTATCTACGTCCCTAAAAATGACACAAAAAGTTATATTTATAATTTAACTGTAAGCATTTTGGTATATAATAGTATTCAATAGAAAATGTTGCATAAAAACAACAGATTGACATCATATACTATCCTGTCGTGTAAATGTCACATCGGCCATTTTGAATGGATCTGGACTTACGACCGTTTTGCTTACGACCGTTTTGTCGGAACGGAACCCGGTCTTAACTTGGACGTTACCTGTGCTACAGGCGGAACCCTGTAGAAGTAGTGCATAATCCCAGCCCCAACTAGCGCATTAAAATGTCGTGTACCTTATACGTATTTGGAAAAGTTTTATATATTTATATAATATATTTGGACAACGTCTTCCCTTATAATGCAATAATATTATAATACAAAATCTTACAGTAATTAATTCCATTATATGGGTGTGGAGTTGTATGAGCTTGAAATGAGGGCGGCTGTCCAAAATACAATGCAATGCATACATATTGGTTTAAATAGCGCTTTAACAACAGTTGAAGCTGGAACAAAGCGCTAACATGGAAAAAAGGCAAATGCTGCTCCCTTGTGGAAGGGAAAAACATAGCCAGAGGTCATGGCCAGCACTTGAACCAGCTAAATGAACCCTAGCTTTCACCCAATGGAAACACAAACAACTGCATATATTAAGAGATGAGGTCAAGTCAGTGAGAGTTTTAAAAGGCGGTTATAAATGAAATGTATTATTATTATTATTATTATTATTATTATTATATGGTTCTAATCTTTATCCCAGTCGGTATTTCAAGTGCTAACCGATGTCATTTCATGATCGACATCATTGAACTGGGGAGAAATTACGAACATCAATCTTGGTCTAAAAAAATGCAGCGTGATGACTTCAGAATACACACATGAAGTACTGTATGTATTCTCTTTTCCAGATCGAGTTCAGTCCACTGCAGCACTATCCTTATCTTCCGGATCCCAGAGATCCAAAGATTAAAGGTCAACTTTTGTCTTCCTCTGGAGTGGATTACATGTCGGATGCTTAATAGACCACCAAATCAAAGTCAAGACCCAGGGGTCAAATCTGGCCCACCACATCATTTTATTCGGCCTTTGAAAGCAGATCTAGCCTGTGAAATTCCATGCTCAGCTATCCAGCTAGCTAACTAGCTCGCTAACTCGTGATCGAGCTAGCTATCTTGCTATCTTGCTAACTAGTGATTGAGCTAGCTAGCTAGCTAGATCACTATCAATCGATCTAGCTCGCTCGCTAACAATCAAGCTTGCTGGATAGCTCGCTAACTACTGATTGAGCTAGCTAACTAGCTTGCTAACTAGTGATCGAGCTAACCAGCTGGCTCACTAAATAGCAATCGAGCTAGCTACCTAACTATTGATGGAGCTAGTTAGCTATATAACTAACTAGCGACCGAGTGAGCTGGATAGCTAGCTTACTATCGATCGAGCTAGCTAGCTAGATCACTAACTGGCGATCGAGCTAGCTAGCTAGATCACTAACCAGCAAATGAGCTAGCCCACTCACTAGCTAGCGATCGATGGAGCTAGCTAGCGCACTAACTAGCAATCAAGTGAGCTAGATAGCTTACAAACTAGCGATCGAAATCTATCTAGTTTGCTAACTAGCGATCGCGTTAGCTAGCTAGCTCGCTTAATAGCAATCAAGCTAGCTAGCTAGCTATTTTTCTTATCAACTAGCTGGTTAATCCTTTACATCACAGGTGTCAAAGTCAAGGCCCGCGGCCACATCATTTGATACGGCCCGCGAAAACAAATCAAACTTGGGAAATTTGACAATTCTTGCTAAAGTCCAAGCTACAATTTCCCATGGTCGTATCTCAACCAGGATCAATGATCAATTGCCCCGTTTGCTTGCTTTGTCGCGATGTTTCCAAAGACCTCGTGGATCGTGACTTTTTCTTTGATCCTTAGATGCGACCGGTTTAACGGGTCTGAGGGTAACCCTGGCCGAGTTGGGCGATGTGCCACGTCAACCGGGCAGGTCTCTCAGTCGCTTTTTCGCCCTGAAGGAGATGAAAGTGATGGGCAGCTGCATGTGTCACGGACATGCCAGTCATTGCTTGCTGGAGGCCGCCAATAAGGTTGGATTCCCCTTGCTTTTCATTCAACTATTAACTCATTCACTGCCATTCACAAATGTATTCGCAAATTGAAAAAAAAGTGTTCGGGTTTTGTTTTTTCGTGTTTGGGTGACGGTGAAGCGCTGGCCTCTGGCAATGTTTTCTCTTTTCCACAAGGGGGAAGCATGTCCCTTTTTTCCATGTTAGCGCTTTGCTCCAGTTTTAGCTGTTGTTAAAGCGCGACCCAAACCAATATGTATGGACTGGTAACATCAGACTTACAAACGTTCCAACCAAATGGTCCTAAGTCAAAATCCATTCAAAATGTTGAAAACTAGCTGGCTATCTATTAGCTGTCTCGCTGGCTGGCTGTAAGCTGTCTAGTTGGCTAGCTGTTGGCTATCTGGCTATCTATTCACTCTTTATTTGCTATCCATTAGCTAGCTATCTAGCTATTAGCTGTCTAGCTGACTGGCTGTAAACTGTCTAGCTGGCTCGCTGTTGGCTATCTGTCTATCCATTAGCTATTTATTTGCTATCCATTAGCTAGCTTTCTGTCTATTTGAGTTACTTCGAGGTTGAGTGAATGCTGCGCATGTGGCTGCCACTGCTCACCCACAGAAAAACTTAGCCTGTGACTGTAAAGTGAGCTTGAGAGTTTTGAAAGGCGCTTATAAATGGAATGTATTATTATTATTATTAATAGAGACTCAGACGCTAAATTACTTGCGAACCATCCAACCCCCCTCCCCCAACCCCTTCTGGTGCCACCACACGGTAGATTGCTGTGCGAGAGTGACATGCTGGCTGGACAAAACTGTCGTTCCCGGCCTGCTAGCGCGTTGCGGTGCCAGGCGTAGAATTAACATTTTGGCATTTTGAAAATAGGGTCTGGAGGTCGTGGTCATGTATGTAAGTATGGGTGGTTGGAAGTCGCATGTTACCTGTATTGTATTGTATTGTATTTTGGACATCTGCCCTCATTTCAAGCTCATATAACTCCAGACCCGTATCATTTAGGAATTAACTCTTTTTTTCTCATGAAATAAGAGAGTCTAAGGTTTCTAACACTGTACTGAATGTTGATGTCGTCCTAAAATTGAATATTCTGTGGGTCCTGCAATTCGAGTGACAATGACAAAAACCCTGGCACTGGACTGGACACATTTTTGCACACTGTCTGGCAGTGAACGAGTGAATAACATTGATTGGCAGATCGACCAGTGTTGTGATCTGCTAACCTTTAACAAGCGAGCATAAATGAAAGTGAGTAATGTGATGACGACCTGCAGGTGAGCCCGCAGTGCGACTGCCAGCACAACACCGCCGGTGTGAACTGTGAACGCTGTGATGAGCTCTACAACGATCTACCCTGGAGACCCGCTGAGGAAAGCAACACGCACACCTGCAAACGTACGTAAGAGGCTAGCTCACAAGCCCAAAGTCATTTTATACTCCTATGTATAGCTTTCTATTAGCTATCTATTAGCTAACTGTCCGGCTATCTGGCCTGCCATCTATTAGTTATATGGCTAGTTGTCTAGCTGTCTAACTGGCTATCTATTAGGTCTCTATTAGCTATATACAGTAAAGTCTCGTTATATCGATATTCAAGGGAGTCCGAAAAATATCGATATAACCGGGACTATCGATATATCCGATCCTGCGCCGAACTGCATTAAACAAAAGCCGCCAAAAGAGGGCAGCCAAGCGCCATATAAGAAACGGAGCTGGCCATTAGCTCCCTTTTTTTTTGGGTGAGAGATGTTCCCCCAATGTTGCCTCAAAATGGCACATATAATTCTTTAATGATTGTAAACATGTATGCTTTAATCTTCAGAACTACAGTGTATTTGAAACATATTCATAACTGGATGTGTAACAAGAAAGCATATTATCCGAATCTGAAGCCATTGTTTGGATTCACAAGCAATGCAAGACATCTTGGCGTGAAGTCATTTTTATTTGCATTTGAATAAAAAGTGACATCGGCTGTCCTTTAATACACAGTATGGAATGTTAATAATTTTCAAAATCATCGCGCTTCAGCAGACAAAACAAGAAACATTGTTGCAAAAAACGATTGCATTCATATACAGTACAGTGGGCATGTACATAACACAACAGGGAAACTGCAACGCTTACATCTTACTGTATTATGTATACAATTTTAAAAAGTCATCAATCTTCTTCTGCTTCCCATTTTTACCTTTTAACACAAACACTTCAATCTCGTCTGCTACACACGAGCTAGCGTCTGAAAATGAAAATGGCTCTGCTACACGGGTGCTGGGCACGTAACCAAGTCACCTGACCAAGTCGACCAATGGCGCGACTGATGGCGTGACACGTAACCAAGACACGTGACCAAGTTGTCCAATGGCGCGACCGATGGCGTGTCACGTGACAAAGATACACGGGCAAGTCGACCAATAGCGCGACCGATTGCGGCTCATGTGACCAAGTCGACAAATGGCGCGACCGATGGCGGCTCACGTAACAAGACACGTGACCAAGTTGACCAATGGCGCGACGGATATATCGATATAAACAACAAAAATGGCCGGCGGGGGATGAAAAGGAGCACCGTAATAACCGGATTATCGTAATAACCGGGTATCGTACTAAACGGTACTAATTATACATAAAAAGACTGGAAATGTGCAAGGGAAATGAAAATAGTATCGTAATAAGCGGTACTATCGATATAACCGATATCGATATAACGAGACTTTACTGTATTTGTTATCTATTAGCTAACTGGCCGCCTAGCTAGGTATCTGATCAGCTATCTATTAGTTACATAGCTAGTTGTCTAGCTGTCTAGCTGGCTATCTATTGGCTAAATATTATCTTGCTATGTACTGTATTTGATTTACTTCTGGGTTGAGTGAACGCTGGAGCGTGTGACTGCCGCTGCTCACCCACAGAAAAAAAACTTCTCCTGTGACTGAAAAGTGACCTTGAGTGTTTCGAAAAGCGCTTGCTTACAAATGAAATGTATTACACATATTATTATTAATTGTTGTAACAAAAACAGATAGAAAGCTAACTAATAGATAGCCAACAGATAGCTAATAGCTAAGCAGATAGATTGCTGCCTATCTAATAGATAGCCAATTGGTTCAGACTCCAGTATTCATTGTGTATGTTGAGCCCCAAGTAGCTTGTGTTCCTCTTTCTGGACCCCAGGTTGCGAGTGCAACAACCACGCCCAGCGGTGTCGTTTTGACCAAGCTTTGTACGAAGCTAGCGGCCGACGAAGCGGAGGTGTATGTGAAGGATGTTTGCACCACACAACAGGACTGCACTGCGACCAGTGCATCCCTGGCTACCAGCCCAACCCCAACAGCCAAATGGATCGTCCCGATGCTTGTATTCGTAAGTCGGGATGGAGGAGGGGCGGGGGGCTGATTTTAAAATGAAATGTTCACAGTTGAGTTTTTCTGAATTCTAAACAAGACTTTATTTGGGGAAAAGGTTTCTTCAGTCGCCATCTGTACTTCTTTGGAGGTGTTGGACGTTTCGTTCCTCATCTGAAGAGCTTAGTCAGCGAACTAAGGTTGTGCTGGTAACTCTAAAGTTGAGGCTTTGAAAGAGGAGTCAAAGCGGCCATTTTTGTAAAACAGCAAAACCCTTCACTAAATCGCCAGTACAGTACACAGGTAGACTACATTTTGTGTCAACGGCGCCATCTAAAGGAAATCAGTGGCTGCAAAGTAGTGGTTGGTGAGAGTGTAGCCAGACAGCATAGGTTGCTGGTGTGTAGGATGACGCTGGCAGTGAGGAAGATGAAGAAACCAAAGGCTGAAGTGAGGACAAAATGGTGGAAGTTGAAAAAGGAAGTGTTGCAGGAGGTAAGACAAGGACTGGGTGGGCAAGAGGTCCTTCCAGATGACTGGCAAACTACAGCGAACATAATCAGAGACACAGGTCGGAACGTATTCGGTATATCGAGTGGAAGAAAGGTAGATAAGGAGACTTGGTGGTGGAATGGGGAGGTGCAGGAGTGTATACAGAGAAAGAGGTTAGCAAAGAAGAAGTGGGACACTGAAAGGACGGACGAGATTACTTCTATTGTCCTGCCGGATTATGGGGTTTACAACTGACCTGAGTGCCCCCATTTCCTCTGGCATGAGGCAAGCAGGCCAGTCGTAGTCATCAGTGTAGCCTCAGGGAATGGTCCTCTGCTCCCCCCAACCTTAGAGCAGGGACCTAGCATAGCAGAGGTCTGGCACCGCCACCTCTGGACAGTAGGGATACATATGTAAAAAGGGCGAGAGCTGCCAGCAAATGTTAGTTCACTGACGAAGCCTCTTGGATAAGAAGCGAAACGTCCGACACCTTCAAAAAGTACAGATGACGGCTGAAGAAACCTTCTCATCGATGGACCACTCCTGTACGACTGAGAGCTTACACAGACATGTTGGTTTAAGGTTTCATTTAGACCGTGCTTACAATAGGTACTTAAGTCATTACCACATAGGCTTAGTCATTCTAATGAGGTGATAAGAGAGCGAGTGGTGCAATCTCTGTTGGTCATAGACATAATCAGACAGGACAAAAGAGGTAATCATATTGGCTTCAGGGAGTCGTCCACTGCTCCCCCCCAACCGTAGGGCTGGGACCTATCAGAGCAGAGGTCTGGCACTGCCACCTCTGTCCATTAGGGATATAGGATCGCGGTTACCACCACGACTTTAGTTCGCTGGCGATGACGAGCCAAATGTCCAACACCTTCAAAGATGACGGCTGAAGAAACCTTTTCCTCGATGGACAACTCCTGTACCACAGAGAGCCTACACAGACGTAGTACTGTCTCTTGCATGGATTTTGTGCGGTTTCTCTTTATTTGCGCATTGTCCTCTAGGTTGCGTCTGCAATGCGGAAGGGACGGAGAACGGTGGGCGATGCGATGACAATACAGGCTTGTGTCAGTGTAAAATGAATGTGGAAGGGCCACGCTGCGATCGTTGCAAAAGTGGCTATTATGGTCTTTCGGCATCCAATCCTCTGGGTTGCACAAGTGAGTCGACTGATTTCTTCACTAGTTATCAACAACACATAGTGGCGGGCCATGGATGTCACTCCTAGTAGTGCTCCTTCCTTTTGTTACTTAGTCATTACATGTACAGTGATACCTGATCTTACGAACGCTTTAGTTTACGAACTTTTCGCCTTACGAACATTAAATTTGCAAGACTATAATCTTGGCATCCGAACTAGTTTTCGGGAAACACACGGAGCGCCACGGTGGCTGCCGGACTAGTTTTCCACACCCACTTCCTTTGAGTGCAGACGTGGTTTGTTATCGAGTGTAAATCTTTTGCTATTATGGGAGCGAAAAAGACCCCACCACAGGCTAGTGTTAAACCGAAGAGTACACAAAAGACAATGACAGTTGAGCAGAAGAAGCAGAGCATCAAAAAATACCAACGAGGTGTGTGTTTTTGTGACTCAGTGTCCCAGTACCAGTACGCTAAGTCGACCATTGCTACGTGTGGCTAAGCGTGTTTCTGTGTTGTCTAAGCAACGGTCTCAGGCAATAGAAAAGGCTGACAAACTTCTGTTGATTTGGATTAACGAAAATCAGCTTGCAGGGGACAGTGTGAGTGACGGCAACTTCACTCGGATATCATCAAGAGGCAACTACATCAACGACCATCACAAAGGCTACCCAGCTAGCTATCTATTTACTATCTATTTGCTGTCTATTGGCTATCTGGCTAGCTAGCTCGCTATCTAGCTCACTATCTATTAGCTAGCTAGTTAGCTAGTTATCTATTAGCTAGCTAGCTTGCTTTTGACTGTAATAATAATAATAATAATAATAATAATAATGCATTTCATTAATAAGCGGCTTTCAAAACTGTAAAGTGACCTTGCGAGCTTTGAAAGGCGCTTAGAAATTAAATGTATTATTATTATTATTATTATTATTATTATTATTAAAGGTCAACAAAATGACTTTATTATACAGTGCAGTTTATTTCTTTCATTACAATCCAATAGCACATTTATTATACTTAAAATAAGGTATATTTTTGTGTGATTTTAAGGCTTATGACGGAGAAAATTGTCTTTTATGAGGACCTGGGAACGGACTATTCTCATTTTAATGGTTTCTTATGGGAAATAAATATTTGGCAGACTCACTTTACGTCTTATACACACTTTCTGGGAACCAATTAAATTCATAAACCGAGGTATCACTGTACTGTAATCTGTAATCTGTTTGTCGGGAATGTAATTATTTCTCGCTGCCCACCCTCACTACCCTACCCCTTTTCTTCTCTCCAGAGTGTTTGTGTTTTCCGCAGGGATCCCAGTCAGACATTTGCGATTCAGTGACTGGCCAGTGTCCTTGTCGGCTGCACTTCCATGGCCTGACTTGTGAATCTTGCGCAAGAGGCTACTGGAAAGCGCCACAGTTCCAGCACTGTGAACTCTGCAACTGTGACCCCACCAGGTCCCTCAGCGATACTTGTGACCAGGTCTGACCTACAATGCTCTTGTTCCTACCGTAAAAATGGGATCACCTGATATGAAGTATAAGGCTGATTCCTCTAATTGACAAGGATTTCCTATAAAAAGTCATGCATGAGTGGAGAAATAATAATAATAATACATTTCATTTTAAGCGCCTTTCAAAGCTCTCAAGGACACTTAACAGTCACAGATAAGCATAGGTAATAATTGATCAAATACAATCACGAATATCTCTCCTCTGACTCACAGAATATAATTATTCTGGGAGACTTCAACATTCACATAGACAATCCACCTATTCCGCTAACAATTGACTTCACTTCTTCCCTTGATAGCCTTCAGCCAACTTGTGGACGTCCCTACGCATATAAAAGGTCACACACTTGACCTGATATGCTACTCTGGTTTGACTCCATTCAATTGCACAGCTGTTGAACTCCCAATAACACACCATTATCTCATTACTTGTAATATTTCCATCACACTCTCCACCACCAAAACACCCTTTCGTAACATCAACCCGGAAATGACTGTTCCTGACTAATGGGTCTAGGTAGCTTTATAGCCTTGAATAGATCCATCCATTTTCCAGACCGCTTGATCCTCATTGACTTTTGTTTATGTCAACAGTAGTAAAAAATAAGTCTTTTCTCTTTGTCTTTACCCTACAATAGCTATCTGACTGGCTGGCTAGTAGTCTAGCTGGCTAGCTATTCGCTATCTCTATCTATTAGTTATATGGCTATCTAACTAGCTGGCTACCTAGCTGGCTATCTATTTGCTCTATATTTTCTATCTATTTGCTATCTATTAGCTACCTGGCTGGCTGGCTAGCTATCTAACTGGCTCTCTATTAGTTATATAGCTGGCTAGCTACCTACCTGTGGCTAGCTACCACAGAAAAACTTCCCCTGTGTCTGAAAAGTGACCTTGAGTGTTTTGAAATGTATTATTATTATTATTATTATTATTATTATTATTATTATTATTATTATTATTATAAAGCCTTTTGTTGAAATGTTCTGTTTGTCTTTCTAGTTGTCAGGTCAGTGTCAATGTCGGCCAGGCTTTGGTGGCCTAAAATGTACCGATTGCCCAGCCAACACATACGGCGATCCTCTCATTGGCTGCAAGCGTAAGTCACTTTGTCTTGATATCTTCTGTGTGGTTTATCTTGTTCTGCCGTTAGCATAATTATAGTAACACAGAAACTGAAAAATAGTTCGACTATCAGGGGTTGATGTTTTGACATCCATTAATCTCGCGAAGCGACCTTCCGTATGCCGCAATCCTTGTTAGCCTGCTCGTGCCTCCATAGAAATGAATGGGGAAATGGCCTGGCCATTCAAATGAATGAAGGATGGCGCCCCTGGCGGCCAACTGCGGTACTTCAATCCCCTGGTAGCGCCGCCAATGTCTGTTTTTTATCTTTATTGCTATACAGGTAACATCCAAGTTACGACCGGCGCGATTTATGACCAACTGTACTGACGACCACGACCGCCAGACCCTTTTTTTTTAATTCTTTGCTTAAAAACAACAGATTGACATGGTATACGATCCTGTCGTGTAAACGTCACGCCGGCCATTTTGAATGGATTTCCACTTACGACCGTTTAACTTATCACCGTTTTGTCAGAACAGAACTCGGATGTTACCTGTATTTGAAGATATATGACAGATATGAAGAAACATTCTTATTATTTTCCATCGTATTTTATAAATCAAGTAGTTCTCATCATTTTTTTCAGGAATCTTCCATGTTTGAATGTTCTCTTTTCATTTGCTGTTCCCCAGCTTGTCTGTGTGACCCTGAAGGCACCCAAGTTTGTAACAAGCAGACGGGAAGCTGCTTGTGCCGTCCAGGCGTCACAGGCGCCCGATGTGATTCGTGCATGAGAGGACACTGCCACTCTTTCCCTCTTTGCAAGGCGTGCCCTGCTTGCTTCTTCTCTTTGGATACGCAGCGACAAAGCTTCAGTTTAGCCCTGGAGAAATTGACCTTGAAAATCCCTTCCGGTCCGGGAGCTTCTGGGGACCTTGGGAATTTGGAGCCCCGCATTCGAGCCCTTGAAAAGCGTCTGAATTTGATTCGGGCCTCGATCTCACTTCCTCCCACTTCTGTAAAACAGATTGATGATGCCCTGTTCCAACTCAACAAATTAAGGTGTGGAAATATTTCGATCAACCTCAATAGGTGTCCTGTAGTGATGTTTCGTTCGCGAACGTGCCGTTTTTTTGAGCCCGATCTCTGAAGTGAACCAAGAGAGCCGGTTCCTAACAAGGCGCCGCAAATGGGAGCCGACATTTTTTGTCCTCTATTCCCCGCCCCCGGTCTTCGGTTAAAGCCGCACGTGATTGGTTGATATCCGTGGTAGAGGAGGGTGGGGAGAATTACAGACACACGCAGCAGTGAGGGAAGGGGGTGAGGTAAAAAAAAGGTCAAAGTCAGCTTTATTGTCAAATATGCTAATATGCTAAAATGCGCGACATACAGCACAGATGGAATTAATGTCCTCTCGGAATCAGCGTGCAAGGCACTTAAGATGTGGTTACAAAAAGACAGACAATTGACAACCTACAATACATGTCATTTCTGAATGTCAAGTGAGGTAGTGTCGTATGTCGAGTGAGATAGTGTTGTATGTCAAGTCAGGTATTGTCGTATGTAAAGTGACGTAGCGTAGTAATGCAAAAACAAAGAAAAAAAAGGTTGAAGTGAGGTCTTGCAGAAACAAAAACGAAAAAAATAGAGTTAAGGTTGATAGTACAGCGTGTAACGTGTACTCAGAGTTCGGTGAGTGTGGCAGTGGGAAGGGGCAGGGGGGGCAGGGCTGGGAGGGAGTTGAGTCACCTGACTGCCTGGTGGCAGGTGGACAAATCATAGAAGTCATTTGAAGTGGTTTTACGAATTATGGACTCAACTTGTCCGGCGGCGTCGGTTGTCCTTTAAGACGTGTCACCGATGGTCCAGTTGGTTGAGGTGACCTACGCACATAAACTAATAGCCACTTCGTATATGCTCCAACAAATCCGGCAAATTGGCGTTTTCATGTTTATTATGTTTGTTAAAGTCATTATACGTGCCTTTGCACGCTGGGTCAGAGAGGACAGTCCTTTCATCTGCGCTGTATGTCACGCATATTAGCATATTTTACGATAAAGCTGACTTGGACTTTGAACAAACATGTTCAAAGCGAATACGAATGCTTAAATTCACTCACTTTGTTCCTTTTGACTCCCAGGGACCAAGTGGACAAAGTCAACAATGGCCTCTCTACTCTACCACCAAAACCTGATCCGAGCAAAGAGCTTGACAGACTTCAGGACCTACTGGACAGCCTCAATGGAGACTACAATAACAAGAAAGATGCCATGAAGAACACAATCAATCCCAGCAATACAGGTCAGTGATGAAAAAAAACAACTCAGTCGGACATGTTCTTTTATCGTCCATCTCGAACTGCTTCGAAAGCAGATGGGGTGAAAAGCATATGTGGCTGCCGCTGTTCACCCACATAAAAACTGATCCAGTGACTGTAAAGTGACCTTGAGAGTTTTGAAAGGCACTTACAAATCAAATGGATTATTATTATTATTATTATTATTATTATTATTATTATTATTATTATTATTATTATTATTATTATTATTATTATTATTATTATTATTTCGTCTGTGTAAGCTCTCAGTCGTACAGGAGTGGTCCATAATAATAAGAAACCTATTCTTCTTCTTCTTCTTCTTCTTCTTCTTCTTCTTCTTCTTCTTCTTCTTCTTCTTCTTCTTCTTCTTCTTATTATTATTATTATTATTATTATTATTATTATTATTATTATTATTATTATTATTAATACATTACATTTTAAGCGCATTTCAAGGTCACTTTACAGTCACAGGATAGGTTTTTCTGTGGGTGAGCAGCGGCAGACACACGCGCCAGCGTTCACTCAACCAGGAAGTAACTCCAATAGATAGAAAGCTAACTAGTTAGCTGATAGATAGCTAATAATAATAATGATAATGATAATAATAATAATAATAATAATACTGATAATAATAATAATAATAATAATAATAATAATAATAATAATAATAATAATAATAATAATACTTTTCTAAGCGCCTTTCAAAACTCTCAAGGTCACTTTACAGTCACTGAATCAGTTTTTCTGTGGGTGAGTAGCAGCAGCCACATGCGCCAGCGTTCACTCAACAAGGAAGTAACTCAAATAGATAGAAAGCTAGCTAGCTAGTAGATAACTAACAAATAGCCAGCCAGCTAGCTAACAGATAGATAATAGACAGCCAGCTAACCAGCTAGGCAGCGAATAGATAGCTAGCTAGCCGGATAGATAGCAAACAGATAGCCAGCCAGCTAGATACCTAGCTTGGAAACCAGCAAGAGCTCGCTTTGCAACAACTGGAGACATGGATGTGTTGACAGCAAGCAAGAATGCTTTATTGTTTGTTGCAGGACTTTCGTCGTCCGGCTTATTATTATTATTATTATTATTATTATTATTATTATTATGAAAGTGGAGTTTTTCTGTCTTTCAGGTGCTTTCAATACCATCAAAAATGCCTACGGAGAGTCCGCAGATGCCGGAAAGAAAGTGGACACCAGCAAAAAAACCGTCAAGGAATCAGCTGACGTCAGAGAAGATACTTTAGATCTTCAGGAAAAAGAATATCCAAACAATACTCCAGAGGTCAACAAAATCAACCAGAGCATGGCATCCCGCCCAGACCTCACTCCTGTTGCAAAAAAGGTAGCCTCTTTGTTGTATGAAACAGGAGAGGATCAGAGCTTCTATTTCAGCAGTGGATCAGGGACGTCATGGTGAAATTTGTACGTCTGCTACAAGCTAAATGTTGAAAGTAAACACAAATCTGTAGCATCCATTGATGAAAGAGATTGTCTCACATCTCCTGTCCCATGTAAATCCGCTTCAATTCCAAGCCGACACATCCAAATATACGTTTCACATTTTCAGGAAAGTCCATTTTCGTCTCTGTTAATGAGAAATGTTGAAAATGTGTTTAACGGTCCCTCCGTTATGCGACCCGCTATGATGGAATTTAAATAAGAGCTATCTTGCTAACTGGCTATTTGCTAGATTGCTAACTGGCTATTTCCACCTACATAATATCAATTTCAGCCATTTAGCCGCCAAACTTGCTCCCACTCAACATTTTTCATTTTTATATTCTTTTCCCACATTCATCTCCTGCCTATTTAAAATCGAATACTCGTTTTATATTCTTCTCTTGTATTATTTATAATTTTACCTGATGGCTGGCTAGCTAGCTACTGGCTGTCTAGCTAGCTATTAGCTGGCTAGCTTTCTTAGATAGATAGATAGATAGATAGATAGATAGATAGATAGATAGATAGATAGATAGATAGATAGATAGGTAGATAGATGGGTAGGTAGGTATGTAGGTAGGTAGCTATTATTATTATTATTATTATTATTATTATTATTATTATTATTATTATTATTATTATTACAGTAAAGTCTCGTTATATCGATATCGGATATATCGATAGTCCCGGTTATATCAATATTTTTTCGGACTCCCTTGAATATCGATATAACGAGACTTTACTGTATTATTATTATTATTATTATTATTATTATTATTATTATTATTATTATTATTATTATTATTCTTTTCATTCGAGGAGCTTGATCTTGGTTTGAAGTCACTGACCATGGATCAAAAATATTTCTCCAGGTATGCGGCAGTGTTCGTTCCGAGCCGTGTACCCCACTTATGTGTGAGGGTGGGGACCTGTGCCCCCCTGAAGGAACTTTGCCCTGTGAGAAGGGCTCAACATGTGTCGGGGCCCTTCCTCTCGGCAAGAGGGCCGATGCCGATGTGAAGGATGTCAAAGATCGGCTGGAAAATCTCAGCAACAAGATCACGGAGGCCGCAGAGAAGGCACACACTCACACACACATATATATATATACACCCAAATATACACCCTTGTGCAAATTAATTGCACTATCCTGTTATTTTGGCATCAAAATGATTTTTTTTACATTTTTTGACAACTCAAATGATTGACATGTCCATTTTAGTCAGAAGTGTGTCCTCCCTTGTTCTTGATCACCTCAGCAATGGAATCCACCACATTTTGACAGTTGTTGATGGTGGAAGGGTCCCTGTACCAGGTCTGAAATTAGGGCTTTTTTGTGCTGTGCAATCTTTCTCACGCAGACGAATCTTGATTATTGACCAAAAATTCTCAATCGGGTTCAAGTCCGGTTAATTGCCATTACAGTAATGTCCTTCTATATCCATCTCGTTGAAGAAGAACTGATTTATAAGCCAAAACCCCTTCTTTTTATCCCTGACTGAAAGGGGAGGAGGACATGGTCATCCATCAATGATCCAATCAGAGGCCTGGCAAACAAGTCATTAGGGAATGTGCTTGCTCAAGTATATCAGACAGACTCCACCCCTATGATGGCAAACATTGTTCTGAACTTTTTGCAAGCTTTAGAATAATTTCAATCAGCAAACAGTCAAGATCACAGGGTGGTGCAATTAATTTGCACAAGGGTGTATGTTGAGTTGAGGACCTGGCTGCTGACAGTCGTTGCGATAACTGTTGTGGCTCAATATGACTTCACATCGAAGGCGCATCGGCATATAAGGCGCAGGGTTGAAGAAAATGGAGGCTATTGGGTACAGTGATACCTCCGTTTACGAACGCTTTAGCTCACAAACGTTTCGCCTCACGAACATTAAATTATTAATTAAAGTATATAGTCATGGCTGATGAACTAGTTTAGGGCAGAGGAACCAAACCACACAGCGCCACGGTGGGTGTCGGACTAGTTTTCTTTGAATGCAGACGTGGTTTGTTATCAAGTGTAGTACTTTTGCTATTATGGGAGCGAAAAAGACCCCACCACAGGCTAGTGTGAAGCCAAAGAGGACACAAAAGAAAATGACGGTCGAGCAGAAGAAGGAGATCATCAAAAAACACCAACGAGGTGTGCATTTGTCACGTCCGCTCGAGGAGTGACGAGGGACGAAGAAAGGTAACAAGGGGTGGATCCGAAATACACGGTGGGGTCGGTAAATTCAAGAAAGGTTTTTACTGAGATACATCAAGCAAACAGGAAATCAGGCAACCGAGTAGAACAGCGTAACAGACCTGCGTGCTGCTGGGTGACAGGGAACTACGGAAAATACACCGGCGCGGACCGAGCGAGAATGGGTGGCTTTTATAGGCAGAAGGCACAATTAATGGAATGAGAAATAGGTGAGTGAGTCCGGAGCAGTGAGGGGAGGGGCCCGCTCCTGGCGCAGAGGAGTATGTGACAGTGCCCCCCCCCCCCCCCCGCCCCCCAAAAATGGAGGCCCACCCGGGTTGGAGGGGTGAGCCAAATGGAATGCCCTGGTGAGAGATGGGTCGAGGATCCAGGAACGGGGAACCCACTGACGTTCTTCGGGCCCGTTGCCCTCCCACTCGAACAGGTATTGCAATCCCATGCCCATGCGCCTGGAGTCCACTATCTCCCGCACGGTATAGACAGGATCGCCGTCCACCATCCGGGGGGGGGGGGGGGGCGGAGCCAGGGGACTGGTCTCCACAGGCTTGAGGAGGGAGACATGGAAGACCGGGTGGATCCTCATCGTGGGTGGCAGCCGGAGCCTCACTGAGACCGGGCTGAGGATGGCCTCAATGGGGAAGAGACCAGAGAACCATGGACCCAGTTTGACCGATATCTCGGCCAACCGGAGGTCCCTCGTGGACAGCCATACATCCTGCCCGACCTGGTAAGTTGGTGCCTGGCAGCGACGACAATCCGCAATATGTTGGTTCCGGGATGTCGTGCGCGACACGGCGGCTCTGGTCTCCTTCAACACTCGATGGGCCCATCTCAGGTGGTGTTCGATGGACGGAACCTCCACCTGGCCCTCCTGGGTGGGGAACAATGGTGGCTGATAACCACAGGCGGACTTGAAAGGAGACCGACCTGTGGCTGTGGAGACCAGGGTGTTGTGTGCGTACTCCACCCACGGCAAGTGGAGAGCCCACGACGCAGGACAGTGGAGGCACACACACCGGAGAGCCGCTTCCAGGTCCTGGTTCTTGCGCTCCGTCTGGCCGTTGGTCTGGGGATGGTAGCCAGACGACAGGCTCGCCGACGCCCCTAGGGACCGACAGAAACGTTTCCATACCTTGGACACAAACTGCGGTCCCCGGTCCGACACGATGTCCGCCGGAATCCCGCCGAGACGGACGACGTGGTTAACCAGGAGTTGAGCCGTCTCAATGGCGGACGGCAACCTGGTTAACGGAATAAAGTGGGCCGACTTAGAGAAGCGGTCCACAACGGTGAGGACGACCGTCTTGCCACGGGACGGGGGGAGGCCCGTGATGAAGTCAACGGAAATATGTGACCAGGGTCGAAGGGAATCGGTAGCGGCTGGAGAAGTCCCGCTGGGGGTTGTGGGAGACCTTCCCACGAGCACAGGTGGGGCATGCTTTCACGAATTCCGTGATGTCCTTCCTGTACTCCGGCCACCAGACCCGCTGGGCGATGAGATAGATCGTCCTGTTGACCCCCGGGTGACAGGCGACCCTGGAGGCGTGTCCCCGGAGTAGCACTTCGGTGCGTAGAGTGGGGGGGACGAACAGACGATCCACCGGGCAACCCTTGGGGATAGGGTTAGCCCCCTGGGCCTCCTGAACCTTCCTCTCAACCTCCCACCGCCGGGCGCCCAGGATGTGTTGCGCCGGCAGGATGTTGGCGATGACTTCCTCTTTCTCTGCCGGCTCGTGAATGCGAGATAGGGCATCAGGCTTTGTGTTCTGCGACCCTGGGCAGTAGGTGAGAGTAAAGTTAAATCGCGTGAGGAACAGTGCCCATCGGGCCTGTCGTGAGTTGAGTCTCTTGGCGGACCAAATTTCTCCACTGTGAGACTAATAAAGGCAAATCCAATCCAAATGGCGGCCAGGTTCTTGTGATCGTTGTATACTGTGAAGGGGTGTTTGGCCCCTTCAAGCCAGTGTCTCCACTCCTGCAGCGCCAGGATGACCGCCAGCATTTCCCGGTTCCCCACGTCGTAGTTGGCTTCTGCGGGGCTGAATCGGCGGGAGAAGAAGTCGCATGAGTGGAGCTTCTGGTCGACCGGGGAGCGCTGGGATAGGACCGACCCCACCCTGGACTCCGATGCGTCAACCTCAACCGCGAACGCGAGTCGGGGTGACGTAAGACCGGAGGGTTGGAGAAGGCGTGACGGAGGCGGGTGTCCACCTGAATGGGACCTTGGTGGATGTGAGATTAGTAAGGGGGAGTGCCTTCTTACTATAACCGCCGATAAAGCGGCGGTAGAAGTTGGCAAACCCCAAAAATCGCTGGAGTTGTTTGCGCGTCGGGGTTTGGCCACTCTCCCACCGCTTTGGTCTTGGCGGGATTGGCCCATAGTTGCCCCTGCTCCACGACGAACCCCAGAAAAGACAGGGAGCGGACGTGGAACTCGCACTTCTGCCTTCACGTAGAGCCGGTTTTGCAGGAGCCGCGGCAGGACCCGTCGGACATGCTGCCGGTGTTCTTCTGTGGATTTAGAGAATATGAGGATGTCGTCTAAATACACAAAGACAAAAACATTGAGAAAGTCCCTGAGCACATCGTTGATGAGGTTTTGAAATACGGCGGGGGCATTGGTGAGTCCGAACGGCATCACCAGGTATTCAAAATGCCCCAAGAGCGTCTTGAATGCGGTCTTCCACTCGTCCCCCACTCTGATGCGAACCAGGTGGTATGCGCTACGCAAGTCCAATTTGGTGAAGATGGTAGCCGATTGGAGGGGCGCGAAGGCCGAATCCATGAGGGGGAGAGGGTATTTTTTGCGAATGGTGATGTCGTTCAGACCCCGATAGTCGACACACGGACGCAGAGACCTATCTTTATTTTCGATAAAGAAGAACCCTGCGCTGAGCGGAGAACGCGAGGGTCTGATAAGTCCCGCCGCAAAGGAAGAGTCAATGTATGTGCTCAGGGCTTCTTGTTCCGGGTATGAAATATGGTAGAGTCTGGAGTCCGGTAGTGGAGCCCCCGGCTGCAGTTCGATGGCGCAGTCATACGGTCGGTGGGGTGGCAGGGATTGCGCGCTGTCCTTACTGAACGCCTCCTGCAGATCATGCCAACAACGCGGCACGCCATCGAGGCAGATCTCTTTGGGTGCGCCGCGGGAGGGGTCTCGCCCTGCCGTAGCCGACCGTAGACAATTGGTCTAGCAGTAGGGGCTCCAACCCTTTATGGTGGAACCCTCCCACGAGATGGAAGGGTCATGAGTGCTGAGCCAAGGGAGGTCCAGCACGAGTGGCATGTTGCGGGAGGGCATGAGGAGGAAATGGCGGTGTTCGACCTGGTTACCTGATAACCGGAGTTTAAGGGGTGCGGTGATACGTGTTACCCGGGCTAATAGTCGGCCGTCAAGGTCCAGGATCTCCTTGGGGTTCTTAAGGTCCTCGATGCCACAACCCAATGTCTCTACCCCCGGGGTTGGCACGAGCGCCCCCGCTGCCCACCTGCATCGGCTCGGGGATCTCCTCCTGGCGTCGCGCCTGCTCGTTGATGTTGGGTGTGGTCGTCCGCTGCTCGTTTCCGGGTTCGTCGGACCGCTGGGTACCTTACTCCCGCCGCCGCTCCAGGAGGCGATGGTCCAGGCAGCATCTCGCTGAGGGTGGTGCCAGCGTCGCGGGTGGTCAGCTCGTCTTTGAGAGCGGCGCTCAGTCCGTGACGAAACACTCCTCTCAGCGCTCGATCGTTGTAGCCACTCCGGGCAGCCTGGATGCGGAAGTCGATGGAGTACTCAGCGGCCGAACGCGTTCCTTGTACACAGTCGTGAAGGAGTCCCGCAGCCTCGCACTCTATGACCGGGTGGTGGAACACTTGGCGAAGCTCGGCCACAAAGTCCGGGTAGGAACTGCAAAGTTCGGGCTGGGACTCCCGGACGGCCAACACCCAGGACTCGGCCTGACCACTTTAGCTTCATCGCTAACGAAGGCGGAGGGTTGTTATTCAAAAACCAGCGAGCACTGCATCAGGAATTGAGCACAGCGCCAGGGTTCGCCTTTGTAGCGTGAGGGGTGTGGCAGGGAGTGCTCGCGACTACTCATGGGGGGCAGGGCATGTCTCTACCTCCTGTAGGCATTGAGCCGGCAAGGA
This sequence comes from Hippocampus bargibanti, assembly GCF_051943395.1. Taxonomy (NCBI): domain Eukaryota; kingdom Metazoa; phylum Chordata; class Actinopteri; order Syngnathiformes; family Syngnathidae; genus Hippocampus; species Hippocampus bargibanti. The sequence continues at coordinate 22,786,843 of NC_142745.1, forward strand.
CGCGATGTGGCGGTTCTCCTCGATAGCTTGCGCCAGCTAGCTCGAACGCTCCGCCTGAAGGGCTAAGGCGGATATGCGTTTGTCTCCACTGGCGAGATCCATTGTTGGCCGGTGTATTATGTCACGTCCGCTCGAGGAGTGGTGACTCGACTCGAGGGACGAAGAAAGGTAACAAGGGGTGGATCCGAAATACACGGTGGAGACGGTAAATTTAAGAAAGGTTTTTACTGAGACACATAAAGCAAACAGGAAATCAGGAATAGAACAGCGTAACAGACCTCCGTGCTGCTGGGTGACAGGGAACTACGGAGAATACACCAGCGCGGACCGAGCGGGAATGGGTGGCTTTTATAGGCAGAAGGCACAATTAATGGAATGAGAAACAGGTGAGTGAGTCCGGAGAGCCCCCCCCCCCCCCCCCCCCCAAAAAATGGAGGCCCACCCGGGTTGGAGGGGTGAGCCAAATGGAATGCCCTGGTGAGAGATGGGTCGAGGATCCAGGATGAGACAGGAGGGGAGGGGGACGCTCCTGGCGCTGAGGAGGATGTGACAGCATTTGTGTGACTTAGTGTCCCAGTCCCAGTCCCAGTATGCTAAATCAACCATTGCTACACGTGGCTAAGGGTGTTTCTGTGTTGTCTAAGCAACAGTTTCAGGCAATAGCAGAGGTTGAAAAACGTCTGTTGATTTGGATCGATGAAAAGCAGCTAGCAGGGGACATTCTGAGTGAGGGTATGATCGCCGAGAAAGCACGGCAACCTCACTCAGATATCATCAAGAGGCAACTACGTCAACGACCATCACAAAGGTCAATAAAATGACATTATTATATTTTTAGTTTATTTCTTTCATTACACACACATTTATTCTACATAAAGTAAGGTATATTTTGTGTAGTCTTAAGGCTTATTTTGTAGAAAATTATGGTTTATGGGGGCTTGGGAACGGATAATTCTCATTTTAATGGTTTATTATAGGAAATAAATGTTTGGCAGAATCACTTTTCGCCTTACACGCAGTTTCTGGAAACCAAGTTCATAAGCTGAGGTATCACTGTATATTTCATGATGTAATCCACGTTTTAATAACACCATTACAAGATGTAACCCAGGATCACATGACAATATGTTTAGTTAAACAGATGTACTTGTATTTTGACCGTGTTTTTAATCCACAGCTCCAAAACACTGAAGATGAGACCAATGGCATAAGACAGTCAACAGAGGATCTGTCTGACAAGATCAGGGAGGCCAGAAATGATCTAGAAGATGACCTGAATGAGGCAAAGGATGTTGTCAAAGAGCTCAAAGATTTCCTATCAGGTACAATTATTTGCCGTGTAACCTAATTTTGTATTTGTGATGAAGTACCCTCTTGCATACTGCAATGATGAAGTTGTTGTTATTATTATTATTATTATTATTATTATTATTATTATTAGTAGTAGTAGTAGTAGTAGTAGTAGTAGTAGTAGTAGTAGTAGTAGTAATAGTAGTAGTAGTAGTAGTTCTTGTTGTTGTTGTAGTATTAGTAGTAGTAGTAGTAGTAGTAGTAGTAGTAGTAGTAGTAGTGGTCATTGTAGTATTATTATTATTATTATTATTATTATTGTTATTATTATTATTCGTAGTAGTAATAGTAATGTAGCCACAAGGGGGCAAATGTAACCACAAGGGGGCACAAGCCAGTGTCTTATTGTGCCAGTCCCAAGCCCGTATAAATACAGAGGGTTGTGTCAGGAAGGGCATCCGACGTAAACATTTTTGCCAAAACAAATATGCGAATCAAACCTCTAAATCCCATACCGGATCGGTCGAGGCCCGGGTTAACAACGGCCGCCATTGGTACTGTTGACCTTCAGGGTGCCAGTGGAAAATTGACTACTTTTGGTCGAAGAAGGAGAGGAGGGAGGTGTGCCCGAAGAAAGAGAGAGAAATGGAATGCCAAAAGTATAGAACTATGAGTCGGAACTTCGAATGTAGGAACTATTACAGGTAAAGGTAGAGAGCTGGTTGACATGATGCAGAGAAGGAAGGTAGACATACTGTGTGTCTAGGAGACCAGGTGGAAACGGAGAAAGGCTAGAAGCTTAGGGTCAGGGTTTAAGTTGTTCTATCATGGTGAAGACAGAAAGAGAAATGGAGTTGGGGTTATCTTAAAAGAGGAGTTTGTTAGGAATGTCTTAGAAGTAAAAAGAGTATCAGATAGAATGATGAGTCTGAAGCTAGAAATTGAAGGCGTGATGTTCAATGTTGTTTGTGGGTATGCCCACAAGTAGGCTGGCGGAGAAGGAGAAATTGTGGTTGGACTTTGATGAAGTCATACAGAACATCCCGAGAAGTGAGAGGGTTGTAATTGGTGGAGACTTCAATGGACATGTTGGCGCAGGAAACAAAGATGATGAGGAGGTGATGGGCAGGTTTGGACTCCAGATGAGGAACGCTGAAGGACAGATGGTGGTTGACTTTGCTAAGAGAATGCAAATGGCTTTTGTGAATACTTTCTTTCAGAAGAGACAGGAACATAGGGTGACATATAAGAGTGGAGACAGAAGTACACAGGTAGACTACATTTTGGGTCAACGGCGCCATATAAAGGAAATCAGTGACTGCAAAGTAGTGGTTGGTGAGAGTGTAGCCAGACAGCATAGGTTGCTGGTGTGTAGGATGACGCTGGCAGTGAGGAAGATGAAGAAACCAAAGGCTGAAGTGAGGACAAAATGGTGGAAGTTGAAAAAGGAAGAATGTTGCATGACATTTAGGAAGGAGGTAAGACAAGCACTGGTTTGGCAAGAGGTTCCAGATGACTGGCAAACTACAGCGAACATAATCAGAGACAGGTCGGAAAACACTTGGTGTATCGAGTGGAAGAAAGGTAGATAAGGAGACTTGGTGGTGGAATGGGGAGGTGCAGGAGTGTATACAGAGAAAGGTTAGCAAAGAAGAAGTGGGACAGTGAGAGGACGGAGGAGAGTAGACAGCAGTACAAGGACATGCAGCGCACGGTTAAAGTAAAGGTGGCAAATGCCAAACAAGAGGCCTATGATGACTTGTATGCTCGGCTGGACAGCAAGGAAGGTGAGACTGATCTTTACAGGCTGGCGACACAGAGAGACAAAGACGGTAAGGACCTGCAGCAGGTTCGGGTAATTAAAGATAGAGATGGTAATGTATTAACAGGTGCCAGTAGTGTGATGGCAAGACTGAAAGAGTACTTTGAAGAATTGATGAATGAGGAAAATGAGAAGGAACAAAGAGTAGAAGACGTGACTGTTGTGGACCAAGACGTAGCTAACATTAGCAAGGATGAAGTGAGGAGGGCGCTGAAGAGGATGAACGGGGGAAAGGCACTCGGGCCTGATGATTTACCAATCGAGGTATGGAAGTGTCTTGGAGAGGTGGAGGTGGTGTTCCTGACTGGTTATTCAACAACATCTTAGATGGTGAACAGATGCCTGAAGAATGGAGAAGGAGTGTACTCGTGCCCATTTTTAAGAACAAAGGAGATGTGCAGGGTTGTACTAACTGCAGAGGAATAAAGTTGATGAGCCATACAATGAAACTCTGGGAAAGAGTAGTTGAAGCGAGACTAAGAGCAGAAGTGAACATTTGTGAGCAACAGTATGGCTTCATGCCAAAAAGGAGTACGACAGATGCAGTGTTTGCTTGAAGAATGCTGAAAGAAAGTACAGAGAAGGTCAGAAGGAATTGCATTGTGTCTTTGTAGATCTGGAGAAAGCATACGACAGGGTGGCCAGAGAAGAACTGTGGCATTGCATGAGGATGTCTGGAGTGACGGAAAAGTATGTCAGAGCGGTGTGAGACATGTATCATGACTGTGAGACAGTTGTGAGGTGTGCTGTCGGTGTGACGGAAGAATTCAAGGTGAATGTGGGACTCCATCAGGGGTCAGCTCTGAGCCCCTTCTTGTTTGCTTTGGTGATGGACAGGCTGACAGACGATGTTAGACAAGAATCTCCTTGGACCGTGATGTTTGCAGATGACATTGTGATCTGTAGCGAGAACGGGGAACAGGTGGCGGAGAAACTAGAGATGTGGAGATATGCCCTGGAAAGGAGAGGAATGAAGATCAGTCGCAGCAAGACGGAATATATGTGTGTGAATGTGAGGGATCCAAGTGCAAGAGTGATGCTACAGGGAGAAGAGATAAAGAAGGTGAAGGATTTTAAGTACTTGGGGTCAACTGTCTATAGCAGGGGTGTCCAAAGTCGGTCCTCGAGGTCCGCCGTCCTGCCTGTTTGCCAGCTCTCCCAGGAGCAATGCACCTGATTCAAATCATCAGGACCATTTTGATGCTGCATTACAGCTGGCTAATGAGCTGATCATTTGAATCAGGTGCGTTGCTCCTGGGTGAGCTGGAAAACAGGCAGGACAGCGGCCCTCGAGGACTGACTTTGGACACCCCTGGTCTAGAGCAATGTAGAGTGTAGAAAAGAGGTGAAGAAGTGTGTCCAGGCAGGCTGGAGCGGCTGGAGAAAAATGTCAGTTGTGATGTGTGATAGAAGGGTTTCAGCTAGGATGAAAGGAAATGTATATAAAACCAGCCATGATGTTTGGACTGGAGACAGTGCCGCTGAAGAAAAGACAGGAAGCAGAGCTGGAGGTAGCAGAGCTGAAGATGTTGAGGTTCTCTTTGGGAGTGACTAGGTTGGATAGGATCAGGAATGAGTACATTAGAGGGACAACTCATGTTAGAGGCTTTGGAGAGAAAGGCCAGACTAAGATGGTTTGGACATGTCCAGAGGAGAGAGAGTGACTGTATCGGGAGAAGGATGCTGAGCCTTGAACTGCCAGGCAGGGGACCGAGAGGAAGACCGAAGAGGAGGTTTATGGATGTGGTCAAAGAGGACATGAAGGTAGCTGGTGTGAGAGAAGAGGATGCACAAAACCGGGAAAGATGGAGGACATTGATTCGCTGTGGCGACCCCTGTGGGGAAAAGCCGAAAGGAAAAGAAGTTTCGTAGTTGTAATCGTAGTCGTGGTTGTAGTCGTATTATTATTATTAATAATAATTTTATTATTATTATTATTATTATTATTACAGTAAAGTCTCGTTATATCGATATTCAAGGGAGTCCGAAAAAATATCGATATAACCGGGACTATCGATATATCCGACCCTGTTTGCATGTAACTTTCTCCGTGCTTGCATAGAAATAGTATCGATATAACCGGGACTATCGATATATCCGATATCGATATAACGAGACTTTACTGTATTATTATTATTATTATTATTATTGTTATTGTTATGTCATAATAGTATTACTATTATTATTATTGTTTTTTATTATTATAATTATTATGACTATTAATGTTAATAATATTGTAATTGTTGTTGTTTTTGTTGTTGTTATTATTATTATTGTTATTGTTGTCACTATTCCTGTAACGTTTCCTTGAGAGTTTTACCTATAGTACTATGGTTAGCAGCTATCTATTAGCTATATATTATCTAGCTAGATAGCTTTCTATTATTTGAGTTACTTCCGGGTTGAGTGAAGAATGGTGCGTGGTGCTGCCGCTGCTCACCCACAGAAAAACTGATCCTGTGACTGAAAAGAAACCTTGAGCGTTTTGAAAGGCGCTTAGAAATGAAATGTATTATTATTATTATTATTATTATTATTATTATTATTATTATTATTATTATTATTATTATTATTATTATTATTACGAGGATTATTAATAAGCTCAAGTGTCAATGGAAAGTGTGCATCCATACTTCTTCGTGGTGTCATTTGTGGATGCAGATCCATCATCCAACCTGACTCACATTCAGGACGTGAGTGATCGGATCCTGAAGACCAAACTGCCTTTGAGTTTGGCTTCTCTGAAGAAGAAGTTGGACGAACTGAAAAATCTTGCTGAAAACCTCCCGGACAGCTCGTCCATCTTGAACAAGTCACAGCCGCAGTACGACGCGGCCAGAAAACTATTGCAGGAGGCCCAAGATACCAGGTGAAGGTCCAACCTGAACAGTCTAAGCTTTACTTTCAATAGATATACCGTTCTTACTGTAGATTAACTTGCTGGCTATCTAGCTAGCTATTGAGCTGTCGAACTAGCTGGCTACCTAGATAGCTATCTATTTACTATCTATTAGCTGTCTAGGTAGCTGGTTAGCTAGCTAGCTATCTATTGGCTATCTACCTGGCTTAATATTGTGTAGCTGGCTATCTAGTTAGCAAATTTCCCCATTGTGGGACCATTAATGGTTTTGTGATTCTGATATAGTAGCTATGTATTAGCTGGCTACCTAGCTATTTCTATATTAGCTGTCTAGCTAGCAGGTTATCTAGCTTGCTATCTGTTGGCTCTCTATCTAGTTATCTATTTGCTAGCTATCGAGCTGTCTCACTAGCTGGTTATCTAGCTAGCTATCTGTTGGCTATCTATTTGCTAGCTATCAAGCTGTCTAACTAGCTGGCTATCTATCTAGCTATCTATTTGCTATCTATTACCTGTGTACTTAGCTGGTTATCTAGCTAGTTATCTGTTGTTTATCTGGCTAGCTATCTATTCGCTGTCTAGCTAGCTGGTTTTTCCTAAATGTGTGATTTCTCTGAATCCGATGTTGTGGACGTTTCTTGTCTTTTTGACAGGGACACGGCGCTGGGGGTGAAGGACGATGTGGATGAACTGCTGGCAGGCTTTGACTCCGTGGAGGACTCCCTCTCTGACATGGATGACAAACTCCAGAACAGCATGGATAGCATAGACAACTTGAATAGAACGCTGACAAAGGTAAGACCCGGGAAAAAAACTTTATTGACAGGTGATTATCCAGTTAAGGGTCAGAGAGAATCTATTGTCGCCACAGGAAAAATCAGAAAACCCCATTTGTCAAAACTGATTCCCCCTCCAGGCCAAAAATCAGCTGAAACCAGCCGAGAAGACTCTGGATGACGTGTCCTCCTTGGTGAATCCAATCAAACCGCAACTGGATGAGCTTAAAGACCTGCTGCGGGATGGAGCTGAACAAGCGGAGGACGCGCAGGAAACCTCAGAGCAAGCCGTGGATGAAGCAGCGGATGCCGATAAGGTCAGCTTTTCATCTTTTTTCATGATGTCCATCTATTCTTGAAAAGTCCGTCTTGAAATGCTTGATCTGCAAGCATATCCATTTCTTCTTTTCCTTCAGCCACTTTGTCCATCAACATGTTTCTGTTGTTGTTGTTGTTGTTGTTTTTTAATAGGAGCTCTTGTCGGTGCAGCAGCAGTTTGACATTTTGAAAGATAAGGCTGCTTCTGGACAGCCTCCTGGAGAAGCTGGGCCAGCGGGTGAACGGCTTACCAAGCTCATCAACGATGTTGGGAATTTGACCAATAACACTGACGGCATGTTGAATGATCTGGAAGGTAACAGATTGATCCCATCAGACAATCCAATTTTACTTAGAGCACATTTTTCAAATTTAAAATTGCAATCCAATCCATTGCAATCAGTGTTTCCATTGCAAAGGCCTTTTGAAAGTCGTTCCTGGATGATTGTGTTATAATATTACAGGCTATTATTAGCATTAACCGTTCATTTTAAAATTGTGATGCCTCGACTTTACGAACACCTTGGCTTACAAACTTTTCGGTTTACGAACGTTAAATTTGTGAAAATGTTACCTTGGCATACCAACTGTTTTTCGGGATACACACGGAGCACCACAATGAGTGATGTGCCGTTCGCGAACAAGCCCGTCCTCCTAACAAGAAAATGGCGGCCGACTTGTTTTTGTACTCTATTCCCCGCCCCCAGTCTTCAATTAAAGCCACGTGATTGGTCAAGAACCAAGCAGTGAGGGGAGGTGGTTTAAAGGACAACCGACGCCCCCGGACAAGTTGTGTCCGTAATTTGTAAAATCACTACAAATGACTTCTACTGAGCGCATTTGACAAAGATTCCACGGCATATAGCTATATTTGACCTTTTAAGACTGGCGCTGAATATTCAGGAAGTCTTGTTTTTGAGTTGGTGACGATACCTACCGTGACGTCACGGTAGGTATTGTCACTGCCCGAGAAAGCGACACACAATGCATTTTGGGTACTTTGTTTGGTCTGAAAACTTTGTGTTGATGGCGAAATTAGAAGGAAAACACATAAATAACGCGATGGTGAATCGTTGTGTGTTGCACCAAGACTACTATTTGATACTAGTTGACACAAATTCCCAGCAGACAAATCAGCTTGGGCACCATCTTGTGCATTTTCTGGGACGCTACATTGCAGTCCAGACGCCTCAAAATGACACAGAAGGACTTCTTTAATTGATTGCAAACATTTCTGCTTTCCTCTTCAGAACTATTTGAATCATATTCATAACTGGATGAGTCACAAGAAAGCATCTTCTTCGAATCTGAAGCCATTGTTTTGATTCTCGAGCAAGGCAAAATGTCTTGGCGTGACGTCACGAATAAGGGGGCGGGACCTTCTGAAACTGGCCACTTCCGGGTTCAATTTGAAGTCGTTTTTGGAGACTCTAACTCATTTTTATTGGTGTTTTTCATTTGACTAAAAATATCAGCCTGCGTGTTTTTGCTATTTTAGATGCTATAAAACATTTTTCTGATGTCAGTTGGGAAACAAAAATGGTGCCGGTTGTCCTTTAAACATTAAAGAGACAGGCAGACGATAGAGAGAGAGTGAGAAAATGGATAGAAAACAGTGAAATTTGGACTCGTTTCTACTTTGATAGTTCAAAGGCAGTGTGTAGACTGCATGGTTAAAATTCCCATCAATCAGGCTCCACAAATACGGGTTATCAAGCCATCTGTACACTGTAATTATAATACCATAGCACATTTATTATACATAATATAAGGTATATTTTGTGTAGTTTTAAGGCTCAGAAAATTAGAAAGTAGAAAATGATGTTTTATGCGGACCTGGGAACAGATTATTCATGTTAATGGTTTCCAATGGGAAATTAATTTCTAGGATACACACTTTTTGCCTTACGTCTGTGTAAGCTCTCAGACGTACGGGAGTGGTCCATCGATGAAAAGGTTTCTCCAGCCGTCCTCACAAAATTCCTACTTATTTCAAACCGATAACCACGTTAAGGCAAAAATTAGTGCATCCAAAAGATAGGCTGCCAAATGAAAAACAAAGTCATGTAGTTTATTCCATACATTGTAAGAATGAAAATTGTAAAGAGCAGTACATTGGGGAGACTCAACAAATTCTCAAAAAAAAGACTTTATCAACATCGCAGGGATAATACAAGTGGGCCTCAATCGGCAGTAGATTTGCACCTAAAAGCTAGCAACCACTCATTTGACGACAATGAGGTTAAAATCTTAGCGAAAGAACATAGATGGTTTGAAAGGGGAGTAAAAGAAGCGATTCTCATAAAACAACAAAATCCTTCATTAAACCGATATGGTGGGGTGAGGTTCAATTTGGATCGTTCATACAATAGCCTGCTTAGGCAAAACAGCTTAGGCAACATTAGTAATACTGATGAGGTGATACCGGCGGGAGTGGGGCGAATAGGCCAGTGGTTAGTCAGGAATGTAGGAACAATCGGTGGGGCCACAGGGAGTGGTCCTCTGCTCCCCCCAACCTGACAGTAGGGACCTATCATAGCTGAGTCCGGCGCCGCCATATCTGGACATTGGGGATATATAAATAGGGCCGATACGACCAGTAAGACTTTAGTTCGCTGACGAACCTCTTGCATAGGAGGCAAAACGTCCGACACCTTCAAATTTGTACAGATGACGGCTGAAGAAACCTTCTCATCGATGGACCACTCCTGTACGACTGAGGGCTTATACAGACGGTTTGAAACAAGTAGTTTTGTGTTGCCAAAGGACTCTTTGTAGTTTTTCAGAAACTCCTGCAATGTAAGGTACTGCTACTCCTCTCCTTTTTGTGTCTTCAGAATTTTTGGTTTCATTCCCTATTCTTTCTTTCTGACATTTGTTAAATGACCACTGAGGCTACCCACAGTTTGTGAGTGCTCTCCTGATATGTTTTTGCCTTATACACTCTGTCTGGGAACCAATTACGTTCGTAAGCCGACGTATAACTGTATTTCTACTGATGAACTCACTACTTTAACGTTTATCCGACACAATGTTTAACATGGCTAACTAAATGTCTTTATTTCCTTCATTTGTCTCTTGGCAGGAAAAGCAGATTCGCTGAAGCAGTTGCAGGATGAGATTCTTCAAAAGTCCTCCAAGCTTGACGGACTGGAAAGCAAACTGAAAGACCTTGTGGCACAACTTCAAAAGAAAGCCCACGATTTGAGCGTCTGCCAGGGTTGAGGCACAAGTTGCTTTGACTCTGGTCCAGGACGTCCGTGAACGGAATACATCTCGATCAGAGCCGACGTCCTCATTAACACGTGCTACACATCTCCATTACATTACAACTTTTCTTTGACAGATGAACCGTGTAGGGTTTGGAAAGATACAGGATGATTCTTCATTGCTTGCACCAGGAGTCGAATCTTAGGCTTTTTTGATGATTGCATCTGGCTCGGTGATATCTCGGCTTACGAACGCTTTAGTTAACAAACTTTTCGCCTTACGAACATTAAATTCGCGAGAATATAACCTTGGCATACCAATACGTCTGTGTAAGCTCTCAGTCGTACAGGAGTGGTCCATCGATGAGAAGGTTTCTTCAGCCGTCATCTGTACTTTTTGAAGGTGTCGGACGTTTCGCCTCCTATCCAAGAGGCTTCGTCAGCGAACTAAAGTCTGACTGGTCGTATCGGCCCTATTTATATATTCCTAATGTCCGGACATGGCGGCGTCGGACACAGCTATGATAGGTCCCTACTCTCAGGTTGGGGGGAGCAGAGGACCACTCCCTGCTGTTGATAAAGTCTTTTTTTTGAGAATTTGTTGAGTCTCCCCAATGTACTGCTCTTTACAATTTTCATTTTTCCAATGTATTGAATAAAGTACACTACTTTGTTTTTCATTTGGTAGCTTATCTTTTGGATGCACTATTTTTTGCCTTAACGTGTTAATCGGTTTGAAATAAGTTGGAATTTTATGTTGCCAAAGGACTCTTTGTAATTTTTCAGAAACTCCTGCAATGTAAGGTACTGCTACTCCTCTCCTTTTTGTATCTTGAGAATTTTTGGTTTAATTCCCTATTCTTTCTTTCTGACATTTGTTGAATGACCACTGAGGCTTCTCATCCTTGGCATACCAACTACTTTTCGGGAAACACAGGGAGTGCCACAATGGCTGGTGGACTACTTTTCCACACCCACTTTCTTTGAGTGCAGACATGGTTTGTTATCGAGTTTTTGCTATAATGGGACCGAAAAAGACCCCACCACAAGCTAGTGTTAAACCGAAGAGGACACAAAAGAAAATTATGGTCAAGCAGAAGAATGAGATTATCAAAAAACACCAACGAGGTGTGCGTTTGTGTGATTTAGCGTACCAGTATGCTAAGTCGACCATTGCTATGTGTGGCTAAGGGTGTTTCTGTGTTGTCTAAGCAACGGTCTCAGGCAATAGAAGAGGTTGAAAAACGTCTGTTGATTTGGATTAATGAAAAGCAGCTAGCAGGGGACAGTGTGAGTGAGGATATTATCGCCGAGAAAGCACGGCAACTTCACTCGGATATCATCAAGAGGCAACAACATCAACCGCCATCATAAAGGTTTATTATACTGTACAGTTTATTTCTTTCATTACAATACAATTAGCACATTTATTATACATAAAATATGGTATATTTTGTGTAGTTTTAAGGCTTATTTAGTCGAGAATTATGTTTTATGGGGGCCTGGAAACGAATTATTCTCATTTTTAATGGTTTTCTATGGGGAATTAATGTTCGGAGCACACTTTCTGGAACCAATTAAATTCGTAAACTGAAGTATCACTGTACAATCCATATTGTCGCTTTTTCGCTGTTCATTTCCAGTTTAGGCTGTAGTTGGTTTAAGGCGCAATTTTGGTTGGATGATACTGACCTTCAGTCGAAACAGGTAAACGCCCCTTTTGAATAAGCCACACGAGTAAAAAAAAAAGTATGACGCGTTTTGTCCACTTCAGTTTGAATGAACCTGACGGATTCACCTTTGTGGAGAGAAAAAGTTCTAATTTGATAGATTCTAATTTGTAACGAGACAATCCCATCGATGAAATAGTCGAATGTCAGTGGTACTTTGACAAGTCCCATGCTATGTTAGCATCAATATACGTACAGCAACAGAAAGCAAGCGTCCAAGCTAATGAGCCGTGTGCAGGCTAGCTAGCAGTAACTTCCGCATATGGAGCCGCCAAATTGACTTTCATTCCGATCGTTTGGATGATTTTTTTTACCAATCATGAGGAACGGAAAACATTCAATGCCAGTGGTGAGTACTAGCACAAAGTTATTCTCAATCATCCATTCTGCCATTTTATTGAAATCGCGTGTGTGTGGCTTTCACTGAAAAAAAAAAAACAAAACATTTCTAAATAGTTTGCTTTTTGGGCGCTTTTAGTCAAAAAGTTTCCTGGCTTCCATTTAGCATTTAGCAATGATGCAGTCACCACTGCAGTAATCTGCCAATGTCTTTCTTTTGTTATCAAAGTGTCATAGGAAAGAAAGATCAGCACAAAAGTATTAGTACTGCGTTTGCCTTTGCATAAATGACAAAATATTTGATGCCATTTTGTAACTTGCATCGGTGCTGCACCGTTTTTTCTTTTATATCTTACGCCAGTGTCAATTTTTGGAGCATTTCTACGTATTTTGCTGCTGACAAAAGAAAATCTTATTGATCCCGGTGCAGCCCAGTTTGCGTTCACACCAGTTTCAACGCCCTTGAAATACGATAGGAATAAATAATCCAGAAATTAACTTTTTTTTATGAACAACGTCAACCCCGTTTCATTTTGTTCAAGTGGGACATAGCGACTATATTCACATACATTACAAATGATGTCTAATTCTTTTGGTCAACCTTATACACTCTTTATTTATTGTATGTTTTGTTATTTGTGCAGAATCAGTCATATTTAATAAAAGCTTTACTTATACTTCATTGTGTGTGCTATTTAAAATGGCATTTTCTGTGTAGCTCTTTCTCTTGTTTGTACAGTAAAGTCTCGTTATATCGATATTCAAGGGAGTCCGAAAAAATATCGATATAACCGGGACTATCGATATATCCGACCCTGTTTTCATGTAATTTTCTCCGTGCGTGCATAGAAATAGTATCGATATAACAGGGACTATCGATATATCCGATATCGATATAACGAGACTTTACTGTTTTTGTATTTTATTTAGTGTATTCTATTTGTGATTGGATTTTATTTATTATAGTAGCTATGCTTGTCTGTGACTGTAAAGTGTCCTTGAGAGATTTGAAAGGCGCTTAAAAGGAAATGTATTATTATTATTATTATTGACAGTGGCGACCCCTTGAAGAGAAAAGCGGCAAGGAAAAGAAGAAGATTGACAGTACAGCATTTATGAACAAAAAAAAACAAGGGATACATATTTGTATTTTTTCATTGGGGTGGAAGATGCATTTTGTTCCATTTTGAATTATTTTAAATTTTAATAGCGATTTGTGACATTTGATAAATTCATTCTAAGTGGAACCCCCTATTTGTAAATAGGGAAATACTGCATAAAATAGACACATTGAAATGCATTGAAGGGGGAAAAAAGAATGAAACCAAATCTTTAAACAAAAAGATTATACCATTAATTTTACCAATAATAAAATATGATTAAACATAATCAGTAAACTTTCTGCATTTTCCATAATAATAAAAATCCACTGGTGACCAACTATGAGTATGTGTAATGGAAATAATAATAATAATAATAATAATAATCATAATAATAATAATACATTACATTTTAAAAGCGATGAAATTTATTAAAGTAGACACTAGTCAAGCTGGCTACCGAGCTAGCTATCTAGCTATTTAGCGAGCTGGCTATCTATTAGCTATTTAGCTGGCTAGCTATATAGCTGTCTATTTATTTGAGTTATTGCGGGTTGAGTGAATGTTGTTGCGTGTGGCTGTCGCTGCTCACCCACAGAAAATATCTTGTGACTGTAAAGTGACCATGAGAGTTTTGAGAGGCGCTTATAAATTAAATGTATTGTTATTATTATTATTATTATTATTATTATTATGATGATGATTATTATGTGATGGTTCTGTTGGAAATGTATTACAAAAAGCAAAAACTAGTGATTGTATTGGATGTACCTTTATTCGTCTCACAGTGGAGACATTTACATTTATTTCACAGCAGCAAAGTTATGAATGGAAGAGGAAAGGAAAGAGAAGTAGAAAAACAAAATACAGATTGATCATTTATTTTTCATGACAGAACTCAAAATTGGGCCCTTCCTATGTGCAAATTGTATTTTTCCATCAATTGATGTCAAATTTACAGACATTAACTCATTGATTGCCAGACAATGTGCAAAAATGTATCCACTCCAGTGCCAGGGTTTTTGTCATTGTCACTTGAATTCCAAGAACCACAGAATATTGAGTTTTAGGACTACATAAACATTCATTACAGCGTTAGAAACTTTAGATGATTTTCTTTCATCAGAAAAAAATGAGTTAATTCCTAAGCTATATCGGTCTGGAGTTATCTGAGCTTAAAATGAGGGTGGCAGTCCAAAATACGATGCCACACATACATATTGGTAGATATTGCGCTTGAACAACAGCTGAAGCTGGAACAAAGCGTTAACATGGAAAAAAGGGAAATGCTGCCCCCTTGTGGAAAGGAAAAAAACATTGCCAGAGGCTATGGCCAGCGCTTTATCAGCACCCAAACAAGAATAAACCAAAACCTGAACAAATTCGGGAATGGTGCTCTATCAACATCACATTTTCAATTCCCGAATACATTCGTGAATGGCAGTGAATGAGTTACAATGTCGATGTTCTTTTGGTTCATGGATGTTGGTGCTTGTACCAGGGGACGACTTGGTACCTCCGCAGGACCACAACGGGGAGTCCATGGGACATCCAGAGGCGTGGTATTCAAATAAAGGAGGGAGTGTTTTCCTAGTTATCTATTAGCTAGCTAGTTATCTATTAGCTAGCTAGCTAATTTTCGATCTATTTGAGTTATTTCGGGTTGAGTGAATGCTGGCGCATGTGGCTCCCACTGCTCACCCACAGAAAAACTGATCCTGTGACTATAAAGTGTCCTTGAGAGTTTTGAAAGGCGCTTAGAAATGAAATGTATTATTATTATTATTAATGTATAACTTGAATTATCATGTACAGTGATACCCCGGTTTACGAACCCCTTGGCTTACGAACTTTTAGGTTTAGAAACGTTAAATGTATAAAAATTTTACCTTGGCATACAAACTATTTTTCGGGATACATACGGAGCGGCACAATGAGTGATGTGTCGTTCGCGAACGAGCCCGTTCTCCTTACATGAAAATGGCAACCGACTGTCTTTGTCCTCTATTCCCCACCCCCAGTCTTCGGTTAAAGCCACGTGATTGGCCAAGAACGCAGCAGTGAGGTGGCGGGGGTAAACATTAAAGACACAGGCAGACGACAGAGAGAGAGTGATAAAATGGATAGAAAACAGTGAAATTTGGACTTGTTTCAACTTTGATAGTTCAAAAGCAGAGTGTAGACTGCAAGGTTAAAATATCCCATCAATCAGGTTCCACAAACAACCCGCACAAGCCATCTGTACACTTGATGCAAAAATCTATCCCAGCTAAACAGAACACAATTGATGAGGAACTAGGTAAAATGATTGCAGAGAAAGCACCGACAAGGGTTCATTCCTCAAGATGGTGAAAGAAGAAGGCTACGTTCCTCATCAAGTGTTTAATGCCCACTCCATTCCATCAAGCCATCAACGACCGTCAAAAAGGTAAATAAAATGACTTTACTATACAATACAGTTTATTTCTTTAATTATACTACAATTGCACATTTATTATACATAAAATAAGGTATATTTTGTGTAGTTTTAAGGCTTAGAAAATTAGAAAGTAGAAAATTATGTTTTATGGGGACCTGGGAACGGATTATTGTCATTTTAATGTTTTCCTATGGGAAATTAATTTTTGGAATACACACTTTTCGCCTTACACACTCTGTTTGGGAACCAATTAAGTTCGTAAGCCAAGGTATCACTGTACTCTCAATAGAAAGCTTAGGAGGGGCTGCAGAGGCTGTGTGTCAGTCGGGAACATGACAACTGCGCCTCCAACTTGCAGTCAAGGACAATCTTCTTGTGTTTGAGGCCTTTCTTCAAAGTGTCCAAGGAAAAAATAGTTCAGGGTGTCCTGGCCTACTGCCTGGAAACATCTGGGATAGGCTCTTTCACCCTACGCGACTCTAATGAGGAGAAATTGGAAAATGGATGACTGGATGAATGAATGAGTCATGGGAACATCCTTTCCTGGTCTGAGAGGGCGGTTGATAGGGTGTACATCTTCATGCCAAGAACAATACCACTTAGTGTCGTCACCTGAAATGACAGATATTGTGTTGTTCAAGGATTTCCAGAGCAGACAGCAAAGTTTTGGAAAATAAAAGAGGACAGGTGGTGGGAAACCTTTTTACTGACGTGAGAATCATCTCAGGTTTGCCAGCCAATCACATGACGGAGCAAATGCCAGAGTGAAGCGCCGAGTCCTTCCTCTCAGTCACAACAGCCAAGCTACAATGCAGACGTGATTCCAATTTAGAGGCTAATACCCGTCGCTAATGTTCATGAGCGCCACAGCATTTCTGACCTTTTAGGTGACATGAAAGACGTGTCGTACTCCGAGTCCATCGAGTGGATCTCTCTTGGTTCTGCCAGCAGGTAGTTGGGTTCCCTCAGATGGCCTCTTTGCGGAGGACTAAGACGCCTGCTGGAGGTGGGAAGACGATTTCCGTTTGGGTCCGTGCAGAAAGCTTCGTCATTGGAGCTTCCCAGAGATTCCAAGTCGGTCTGAGAGGAGGTCTGGACGATGATGTGCGGCAGTGAGAGAGGAGTGACTGAGCAGTGATCCCTGTGGGACGCCTGCAGCTTCTTCATATGGTAGATGGCGCTACTTGCATGGAAGGCTTGCTGTGGACGAAGAAATGAGGAGAAAAAGCTTTGATTGCTGTCCGATTTGAAAAACATCAAGTTCACCCGCAGAAAAAACGATTCTGTGACTGTAAAGTGACCTTGAGAGTCTTGAAAGGCGCTTAGAAATGAAATGTATTATTATTATAAAACGTGGCTGGTGGAAATCCTCATTGCCTGGTAGACTGAAGCAAATGGATGGCTAGCTAGGTGGCCGGCTGGATCGCTAGATGGATGGCCGGATAGACAGCTGGGTAGCTCAAGTGAGCAACATGGTGTGAAAAGACCATGAAGGACCCAGCTTGCTAGCTATCTATTAGTTATCTAACTTTCTATCTATTTGAGTTATTCCTGGTTGAGTGAACGCTGGCGCAAGTTGCTTCCGCTGCTCACCCCACAGAAAAACGGATCCTGTTACTGTAAAGTGACCTAGAGAGTTTTGAAAGGCGCTTAGAAATGAAATGTATTATTATTATTATTATTATAAAAGAAGTTATTTTGATAAAACAGCAAAACCATTCACTAAATCGCTATGGTGGTGTGAGGTTTCATTTGGATCGTGCTTGCAACACACTTCTGAGATCATTACCACATTGGCTTAGTTATGCTGATGAGGTGATACCAGAGCCAATGGGGCAATCAGGGCAGTCGTAGACCATAATCAGTCAGGACAATAGAAGTAATCAGTGTAGCCTCAGGGAATAGTCCTCTGCTCCCCCAACCTGAGAGCAAGGGCCTATCAGAGCAGAGGTCTGGCACCGCCACCTCTGAACAGTAGGGATATATGCAGTATAGGACCAGAGCGACCAGTAAAATTTTAGATCGCTGACGAAGCCTCATGGATGAGAAGTGAAAGGTCCGGAACCTTGAAAGAAGTACAGATGACGGCTGAAGAAACCTTTTCATCGACTGAGAGAATCACAAGCCATTTTGCTTGGTGATCCTCAAAAATATGTATCTATTAGATTTGGGATAATGATAGTGAGGATCATGAAGAATATGGACAAGCCGACATGGTTACTAACCTTCCATTTCGCTTTGGCAAAGTTGCGTTCCATCTGCTCACAGACCGAGTGGTAAATATCCAGGTCTTTAGCTGTGTTTCCCGCAATCCTGTCAGAGGATCAGTTGGACTTGTTAAACTGTGTTGCAATCATGAAGTCTTTATTAACTCCTTCACTGCCAGACGACGTGCAAAAAGGTGTCCACTGCAGTGCCAGGGTTTTTGTCATTTTCACTCAAATTGTCGGACCCACAGAATATTGAGTTTTAGGACTACATCAACATTCAATGCAGCGTAAAAAAACTTCGACTCTCTTATTTCATCGGAAAAAAAAGAGTTAATTACTAAATGATTTCGGTCTGGAGTTATATGACCTTGAAATGAGGGTGGGTGTCCAAAATACAATGCAATCCAGTACATACATATTGGTTGATATAGCGCTTTAAAGGACAACCGACACCATTTTTTGTTTCCTAACTGACATAAAAAAAAAACGTTTGATAGCATCTAAAATAGCCAAAGCACGCAGGCTGATATTTTTAGTCAAATGCAAAACACCAATAATAATGACTTCAAGTGTCCAAAAACGATGGTCCCACCCCCTTATTCGTGACATCACGCCAAGACGTCTTGCCTTGCTCGAGAATCAAAACAATGGCTTCAGATTGGGAGAAGATGCTTTCTTGTTACTCATTCAGTTATGAATATGATTCAAATAGTCCTGAAGAGGAAAGCATAAATGTTTGCAATCGATTAAAGGAGTCCTCCCATATCAATTCGAGCCATCGAGGACAGCAATGTCAGGTCCCAGAAAATGCAAAAGATGGCGCTAAAGCTCTGTTGAAAATGGGCTGATTCGTCTGCTGGGAATTTGTGTCAGCGAATGTCAAATACAGTAGTAGTCTCGGTGCCCCACACGACGATTCACCATCGTGTTATGTACGTGTTTTCCTTCTAATTTGTGTAGTCATCTCCTCACCATGGGTGTCGCAGGGCCTGCTCAGTGCTGAATCGTTTCATGGGATTTTTCTCCATCATATTCCGAATGAAGTCTTTGGCTGTCAATCATAATCAGAAAAATACATTGTATTTCTATGACAAAGACATTGAATAGATCGCTTTAGTTCCATATATACTGCTTCGTGTCACAAAGAGGGTACAGCAAGTGCTGAAGAATGAATGACTGTGTCTTTGTGTTGTCATGTTATTTGTTATTTTGTTTTTGTTGTTTTTTGTTTTTACTTCAAGATGGCGCCGTGAAAGTGGCTGCCTTTCCAGCAGTTCATGTATTTTGTTTTCATACTTCTTTCTTTCCTTTCCTTTCCTCTTCCTTTGATCACTTTGCTGCTGCGAAATGTCAATTTCTCCAATGCGAGACTGATTAAGACGAATCCAATCCAATCTTGAGCCATATATGGCTCAGGAGCCATAAATTGCCGACCCCTGAGCTATAGATTGGATTCTGATTCTAATTTGCAATGAAAAAATACCATGAATGAAACAGTCAAATGTCAGTGGCATGTTGACAAGCCCCATGCTAACGTTAGCATCAATATACTTCTGCGAGAGACAGCACAAAGCAAGCGTGCAAGCTAATGAGCAGGGTGCAGGCTAGATAGCAGTAACTTGCCGTGTCGATTTGGCAAGTTTACTTTTATTCCGATCGTTTGGCTGGATTTTTTTTAACAATCATGCGAAACGGAAAACCATTCATGCTAATGGTGAGTACGATCACAAAGTTATTTAATAGATCGTCCTAATGGTAATTTATTTTATTTTTTTCCACGTACCTGAATCAGAGATGTCATCCCAATAGGGCGAGTGAAAGGCGTATTCAGCTCTCATGATCTTTGAAAATAGACGCGTCTCATTCTCTTCAAAAAATGGAGGATATCCGCACAGCCTGGAACAAAAGAGAGGAGAACCACCTTCAAATAGCATATTCATGAGAGTATAAGTTGTGCTTGAATGAGATAATATGGCAGCTCGGCGGTGGATTGCTTGGCATGTTAGCCTCAAAATGGAAAATTAAACACCTTGTTTTGCATGCATGCGACCATTCACTGCCGTTCACGAAATTATTCGGCTATTGAAAATAGGACATCAAGCGCTATTCCCCAATTAGTAGAGTTTTGGTTTTTCTTGTTTGGGTGCCGATAAAGCGCTTATCATGGCCTCTGACAATGTTTTTTTGCTTTTATAATAATAATATTAATAATCCATTTCATTTTTAAGCGCCTTTCAAAACTCTAAAGGTCACTTTACAGTCACAGGATCAGTTTTTCTGTGGGTGAGCAGGGGCAGCCACATGCGCCAGCGTTCACCCAACCCGGAATAACTCAAATAGATAGAAAGTTAGCTACCGAGCTAAAAAATAACTAATAGATAGCTAGCTGGATAGTTAGATAGCTAATAGATAGCAAATAGATAGTTAGCTAGGAAGCCACCTACATAGCTAGTTAGGTAGCTAGGTAGATAGCTAAATAAACAGTCCCAAATTTATTCTGGAATTGAAAATATGATGTGGAGCGCCATTCCCAAATTTGTTTGGGTTTTTCTTGTTTGGGTGACGATAAAGTGCTGGTCATGGCCTCTGACAATGTTTGTTTGCTTTTATAATAATAATAATCCATTTCATTTCTAAGCACCTTTCAAAACTCTCAAGGTCACTTTATAGTCACAGGAGAACGTCTGTGTAAGCTCTCAGTCATACAGGAGTGGTCCATCGTGGTCCATCGATGAAAAGGTTTCTTCAGGCGTCATCTGTACTTTTTTGAAAGTGTCGGACGTTTCGCTTCTTATCCAGGAAACTTCATCAGCAAACTAAAGCGAGTCACTTTAGTTTGCTGACGAAGTATTTGATACTAGTTGACACAAACTCCCAGCAGACAAATCAGCCCATTTCCAACGGAGCTTGTGCGCCTTGTGCATTTTCTGGAGTCCAGACGCCTCAAAATGACACGGAATGACTTCTTTAATCAATTGCAAACATTTATGCTTTCCTCTTCAGAACTATTTGAATCATATTCATAACTGGATGAGTAACAAGAAAGCTTCTTCTCCGAATCTGAAGCCATTGTTTTGATTCTAGAGCAGACATGGGCAAACTACGGCCCGTGGGCCACATGCGGCCCATTAGGCTTTGTAATCCGGCCCGCCGAACTTGTCCAAATTATAGTAAAAACAGTGTCTGAAAGTCATGACAAAAAGTTAGCGGACACAGGGCAAACAACTCTGAAAAGCTGCCTGCCCCATTTTTCACAATTTAAAACCTAATAAGACGAGTAATCGCAAAAAAAAACAGAGTAGCAAAGTATAAAGTAAATATCCATAGCTGAAGATTTTGCTCCAGTTGTCGTTTGTCGTTATGGTGCACAATGCAATGTTTGCATTCCTTGCTACAGGCCACTAAGCGCCTTTCATAACTCTCAAGTACACTTTACAGTCATGGTTCAACTTTAGGTGGCCTATGTGTCTGTGTGCTTGGCAACAATACACGTGTACTGTTTGCGCGTGAAGGCGAGGGCGTCCGTGGCGAGTTTGTAGAGCGCGCGGTCAGGACAATCCATCCATGATTTTGCGGAATTTAACACAAGTAGATATTATTGTGCTTGAGTATTTTGTTGTGTAATAATATGTTTTGAATGTTGAAAGTGAATCCATTTTTCAATAAATGTTGATTTCTTTAAAGGGCAACCAACGTCACTTTTTTGTTTCTTGACTGACATCAGAAAAAATGTTTTATAGCCTCTAAAATACCCAAAACAAGCAGTATGATATTTTTAGTCAAATGCAAAACACCAATAAAAATGACAAAGTGTCCAAAATCTGCAAAAAATTGAGCTGCGAATTGGGCATTTTCAGAAAGTCCCGCCCCCAGTTCGTGACGTCACGCCAAGACGTCTTGCATTGCTTATGAATCCAAACAATGGCTTCAGATTGTGAGAATATGCTTTCTTGTTACACATCCAGTTGTGAATATGATTCAAATTGTTCTGAAGAGGAAAGCATACATGTTTGCAATCGATTAAAGAATTTATTCCGTGCCATTATGAGGCAACATTGAGGGGAGATGTCTCAACGAAAAAGAGGCACAAAATGGCGACCTCCAGTGGCCACCTCCGTTTCCACAGGCTGATAAATTCCTATGGAGCTTGGACACCCTCTTCTGGCGGCTTTTGGGTGCAACACAAGGTTTTCAGACCAAACAATACAGCAAAATACATTGACGTGATGGAAGGATTGCTACAATGTGTCTTTTTTTCAGTGTGGGGCGTTCCTCTAGTGACGTCACGTAGGGACTCGTCACCAACTCAAAAACAAGACTTCCTGAATATTCAGCGCGAGTCTTAAAACGTAAAATATAGCGATATGCGGTGGAATCTTTTTAAAATACGTTCAGTAGAAGTCATTTGAAGCCATTTTACAAATTATGGACACAACTTGCCGGAGACGTCGGTTGTCCTTTAACTTTGCACCTTCGATTGAAACTTATTAAAAACAGACGCAATCTTGATAAATCACGGTGCGTATGCTATTTTAATCTATTTCCATTTCCTCCTCCCGGTATTTGCGAAATAGTATGTATATGCCATATCTTGCATATTCTTTGAGACCAATTTATGAAGTGATAAGGGCTATTTTTCACATTTGAAAGACAGTTAATAAAAGGGGTTGTAGTGTTCTTACTGTGCTATGAGGTTTGCACACACTACATTTAATGCTTTAGGTTTAGTATATCCGGCCCAAACACGCCCTCCAAATGCTTATTGATGGCCCGGCCCCTCTGTTAAATTTTAGAACCCATTGTGGCCCGCGAGTCAAAAAGTTTGCCCATCCCTGTTCTAGAGCAAGGCAAGACGTCCTGGCGTGACATCACGAACAAGTGGGCGGCACCTTCTGAAACTCGTCATTTTAAAGTAGTTTTGGGACACTTTTAGTCGTTTTTATTGGTGTTTTTCATTTGACTAAAAATATCAGCCTGTGCGTTTTGGGTATTTTAGATGCTATAAAACGTTTTTCTGATGTCATTTAGGACATGGCAAATTTTAGAGCCATTGTGCATTTGGTAAAATCCAGTGCAGTGTTATCTCTAACAAGTATAAAAAGCAATCAGTTAGGGTCGATAGCGACCATTAAACAGCTTCTTCCCCCAAGCCATTAACTCTTTCAACAGTAGCCCAAATGCCACTTAGCAATTTTTTGATGATGATACTAGTGCAGCGGGTTCTACCGGAACAAATTCCTTGTGTGTTCTACATACTTGGCAATAAAGATGATTCTGAATCTGATTCTGATTATATGTTTTCATGCTAATTTGGGGTCAAGTGTTTTTTTTTTTAAATTTATTTATGATTTTTTTTTATACCTTCTTTGATAGATTGTTACACTTCAACGATAAGCCTCGAGGTGACTGTTGTCTGTGACATCGGATGTTTACTAACGGTGGTCCGATTTATTTAGCTATCATTTGAACGCCTCGTGCTGAACCACCTCAAGAACATCACCGTACCTCTGCTAGATCCTACCCACTCTCGAGGACTTGCACACAGCAAGAATCCAAACGAGGGCGCGGAAAATCCTACTGGACCCTCTGCACCCTGCCCACCACCTTTTCCAGCTACTCCCCTCAGGCAGGCGCTACCGATCCATGCGCACCAAATCCAGCAGACATTTAAACAGCTTCTTCCCCCAAGCCATTAACTCTTTCAACAGTAGCCAAAATGGAACTGTATAGTGCCACTTAGCAGTTTTTTTGACAACGATACTAGTGCAGCGTGTTCTACCGGAAACAAATTCCTTGTGTGTTCTACATACTTGGCAATAAAGATGATTCCGATTCTGATTCTGATTCTGATTTCTAAGCACCTTTCAAAACTCTCAAGGAACTTCAAAACTCACAGGATTGGTTTTTCTGTGGCTGAGCAGCGGCAGCCACACACACCAGCGTTCACTCAACCCAGAAGGAACTCAAATAGATAGAAAGCTAGCTAACTAATAGATATCTACTAGACAGACAGATGTATTTTTCAAGATACTTACAAGATGTAAGTAATAACTCCAATGGACCAACAGTCGACCGCTTTGCTGTAGGGTTTTTGAGCCAAAACTTCTGGAGCTGCAAAATAAATGGATGGCAGATAATCATGCCGGTACCTCACAAAGCACATTTGAACAGCTGGACAATAAAATGTTATTATAGCATAACAATTTAGCATTAGCATTTTTGGTGCGAAAAGCTGAGCAGATTAGCAACATAAAGGAGACTGACTGATCTCTTTGTAAATAATCATAATAATAATCCATTTCATTTATAAGCGCCTTTCAAAACTGTCAAGGTCACAGGATAGATTTTTTTTTCTTTGGGTGAGCAGCGGCAGCCATACGCGCCAGTGTTCACTCAAACCGGAAGTAACTCTGATAGAAAGCTAGCTAGCTAATAGATAGCTAACAGATAGCCAGCTAGGCCTTCACTCAACCTGGAAGTAACTCAGCTAGAAAGCTAGCTAGCAAATAGACAGCTAATAGATAGCTAAGTAACACGGATTTTATTGTCAGGTGTGTGTGCCCCACTAGGTAACTTAATAATAATAATCCATTTAATTTATTAGTGCCTTTAAAAACTCTCAAGGTCACTTTACAGTCACAGGATAAGTTTTCTGTGGGTGAGCAGTGGCAGCCACATGCGCCAGAATTCACTCAACCCGGAAGTAACTGAAATAGATAGCAAGCTAGCTAGCGAATAGATAGCTAATAGCTACCCAGACAGCTAGCTAGCTAGCCAATAGATAGCCAGCCAGCTAGATAGTCATTAGATAGTTAATAAAATAAACAAAGTAAATGAATAAATAATAACAAATAAACAGTTTTTTTTTTTAATTTTGAGTTTTGGAAGGCGTTTATAAATGAAATGTATTATTATTATTATTATTATAACTAATAGATAGCCAGCTAGCTAGCTAGCTAGCCAGCTAACCAGATAGCTAGCTAAGAGATCGAACTTACCGACATATCCGGGTGTACCGCAGGCCGTGGACATCACCCCGTGCTCCAATGTTTTGGAAAGGCCAAAATCGCTCACCATGATTTTGGCATTTTCATCCGCACTGTCGTACAGCAGGTTTTCAGGCTACTTAGCCAAAGAGTGCGACAACAACACAAAGAAGGACAAACATGGCTGAGTAATAATTATACATTTCATTTATTACAGTTTTAAAAATTCAACTACCGTATTTTCCGGTGTATAAGGCACACCCAAAAAGCCTTTATGTCACAAACTTTACGCCTCACAAACATTAAATTCGCGAGCATATAGTCTTGGCTAACAAACTAGTTTTTGGCGGACGAACCAAACCATATAGCGCCACGGTGGCTGACAGACTAGTTTTCAGCGGATGAACACCAAACTACATGGTCGAACAGCGCTACGGTGGCTACCAGACTACTTTTCCACACCCACTTTCTTTGAGTGTAGACGTGGTTTGTTATCGAGTGGAGTCCTTTTACTGTTATAGGACTGAAAAAGACCCCACCACAGGCTAGTGTTCAGCTGAAGAAGACACAAAAGAAAATGATGGTCGAGCAGAAGAAGGAGACGATCGAAAAACACAGACGAGGTGTGCATTTGTGTCCCAGTACCAGTGCGCTAAGTAGACCATTGCGACGTGTGGCGAAGGGTGTTTGTGTGTTGTCTAAGCAACGGTCTCAGGCAATAGAAGAGGGGTTGAAAAACTTGAGTGAGGGTATTATCGCAAAGAAAGCACAGCAACCTCACTCGGATATCATCAAGAGGCAACAACATCAACGACCATCACAAAGGTCAATAAAACCACTTGATTATACACTACAGTTTATTTCATTCATTACAATACAATAGCACAATAATAATAATAATAATAATAAATAATAATTACGGATTATTCTCACTTTAATGGTTTATTATGGGAAATAAATATTTGGCATTTGAACTTTTCGGGAACCAATGACGAACTACCATCACAAAGGTAAATAAAACGACGTTATTATACTGTAGTTTATTTCTTTAATTACAATACAATAGCACATTTATTATACATAGAATAAGGTATATTTTGTGTAGTTTTAAGGCTATTTAGTAGAAAATGATTTTTTACGGGGACCTGGGAACAGTTTATTCTCATTTGAATGGTTTCTTATGGGAAATAAATGTTAGGCAGACGAACTTTTTTCCTTTCTGGGAAATAAAACGACTTTATTATACAGTAGTTCATTTCTTTAATCACAATACAATAGCTCATATATTATACATAACATAAGGTGTAGATAAGGTATCACTGTATATGGAAAACGTTTGAAAATACACCATTAGCTTTAGCATTTTGGTGTTAAAAGCTGAGCAGATCAGCAACATTCATTGAGGATGCGCCTTATACATCGGAAAATACGCTCCATCATTATGTTGCGTGGATGCGTTTTTACCTTGAGGTCCCTGTGCACAATACTGTTTTCATGCAAGTAGTCAACAGCCTCCAGCACCTGTTTGATGACCAGGCTGGCGTCCTTCTCTGTAAAAACGCCTTTATCCAAAATCCGATCAAAAAGCTCCCCGCCTGACACCCTGCACACAAATGAGGATTCACATTTATGTTTTAGATTAATTTTTTTCGTCATCAAGTGTCGCCATCATGTGGACTTACAGTTGCATGACCAGGTAGTAGTGTGTTCGACTCTCGTAAAAATCCTCCAGTCCGATGACGTTGTCGTGCTTTATCCTGAAATCAGAGGTTTGGATTTCAATTCAGACTTTAGCGCCACCAGTACACGCACGGACAACATTGGATGTTTTGCTTCTCATCCGAAAGAAAATAGATGGTTTGAAAGGGGGAGTAAAAGAAGCTATTTTTATAAAACAGCAAAACCCTTCACTAAATCGCCACGGTGGGGTGAGGTTTGATTTGGATCGTGTAACAACAGACTTCTGAAATCGTTACCACATAGGCTTCGTCATGCTGATGAGGTGATAATAATTCTTTGAAGGTGTCGGACGTTTCGCTTCTTACCCAAGAAACTTCGTCAGCAAACTAAAGTCTTTCTGGTAGTTTAGGCCCTATATATATATATCTCTACTGTCCAGACATGTCGGTGCCGGACTCTGCTATCATAGGTCCCTGCTCTCAGGTTGGGGGGAGCAGAGGACTACTCCCTGCCACTCCACTGATTGTTCCTATTGTTCTGAAGAAACCTTTTCATCGATGGACCACTCCTGTACGACTGAGAGCTTACACAGACGTATTATTATTATTATTATTATTATTATTATTATTATTATTATCATTATTAAAAACAATGTCTGCCGTTCATGAGTGCATTTTCAGACACCAGAGTTGTTTTTTTTCTTGCGGCGTGGATGCATATTTTTCTGGCTGAAACAATACAGGTAACATCCGACTTACAACCAGCTCGACTTACGACCACCCGTACTTACGACCATAACCTCCTGACCCTATTTAAAAAAATATATAATTCTACACTAGCAATGCGCTAGCAGGCCGGCAACGTGTACGACAATTTTGCTTCGCTAGCGCGCATCTCACTCTCGCACAGCAATCGACCATGTGATGGCACCCCCCATGCCCCCTCCCCCCGGTCTCCTCTGAGTCTCTATTCAACATTTTCAATGAATTTCGACTTACGACCGTTTGGTCGAAACGGAACTTGGTCGTAAGTCGGATGTTACCTGTAAGGTGAGACCTCAGCTTACGAACTTAATTGGTTCCCAGACAGAGTGTGTAAGCCAAAAAGTGTGTATCACAAAAAAAATTCCCATAGGAAACCATTAAAATGGCAATAATCTGTTCCCAGGTTTCCATAAAATATACTTTTCAACTAAATAAGAATTAAAACTACACACAACATACCTTATTCTATGTATAATAAATGTGCTATTGTATTGTAATGAAAGAAATACAGTGCACTATGTAATAAAGTCACTTTATTTACATTTGTGATGGTCGTTGAATGACATTATCATTCATCATGTTGATGATTCTCATAGCCTTTTCTAGATGGAACTGTTCAAGTTCAAAATCAAGAACAAATCAAATCATCTGTGTTGAGGACCTCATTATGGTCAGCAACAAGCCCCTCGGTGTCATCTGCATCCACTTCGAGTCCCGTAGGTGCTGGCAGAGATTTTATTACAACAAAAGGTCCGATGATTCCACAGACGCGGAATAAAACACGTCATTAGTCACTTGAAAGCATCGACTAAATAACGCCTTTGTGTAAAGTTTACACAAAGGCGTTATTTAGTCGATGTGAGAAACACGAACGAGGTTTGCGTTTGTGGCGTCACATGTGCACACCGCGGCTGTCACGTGAATCTCAGCCTGACACATCTCTCACGCTGTGTGTCACTTCCCTGAGAGTAACATTCTTCATTTCCACCATCCTTCGCCTAAAAGCTTTACAGTGTTGTGTAAACTTTACACAAAGGCGTTATTTAGTCGATGCTTTCACGTGACTAATGACGCCGAAATTGTCACGTGCGAGTCGATAGGCGGGGCGGCGCCGCCGCTCGCGACACTTCAATTTCATTTCAACGAGTCGCTGAAGCTTTACACTTTTAAAGCTTTTAGGCGAAGGATGGTGGCAATGGTGGAAATGAAGAATGTTAGTCTCAGGGAAGTGACACACAGCGTGAGAGATGTGTCAGGCTGATATTCACATGACAGCCGCGGTGTGCACATGTGACGCCACAAACGCACACCTCGTTCGTGTTTCTCAATGTTCTCCTCGACGGTGATTTTATTTTTTGTGTCTTCTCCGGCTGAACACGAGCCTGTGGTGGTTTGTTTTTCGGTCCCATAATAGTAAAATTATCTGCAAAAAGCTCCTCGGAGGCGATCGACGTGTGAATTCAGAGAAAGGGGGCGTGGAAAGTAGCGCCGGCTGGAGCGCTGGTCGGTCGTGTGCTTCCGCCGAAGATCCGTAGATCACTCCGCCAGCCGTGGCGGGTGTGTATCGCGAAAAGTAATGCGCATTTCAAGGTTTAATTTTCATAAATTTGATGTTCGTAAAACGAAAAGTTCGTAAGATAAGGTGTTCGTAAGCTGAGGTCTCGCTGTATATGGAAGGTTTATGCTTTGCGTGTGTTTACCTCTTCAAAACATTGATTTCGTTTTCCAGGTTGCTGTGGGTCAGGTGCTTTTTTTTCAGACACTTCAGAGCGAACAATTTGCCCGTCTTCTTCTCTCTCACCATGAAGACTTCGGAAAAAGAACCCCTACACAAAACAACGACAAAGAAAGTGAATATACGCCAACTTCAACCGTGAATGTACAATCTTCACAAGAGCCAATAAAAGCTCCATCAACAAATCTTCAATTTTCCCGGTTCAAAATCATTTGACTGCATGAAAGGCATGAGGAGTCTGCCATGAGAAGAAAGGAGCGCAGATGCGTATGTGGAACGGTCGCGGCTTGGAGTTGAAGCGGATTTACTGTACATAGGACAGGAGATGCTACAGGACAGGGATACTACAGATTCATGTTTACATTCAACATTTAGCTTGGATTAGATGTGCACATTCCACCATGACGTCCCTGATCCACTGGTGAAAAGGATGCTTTGACCCTCTCCTCTTTCATTTAGAACTGCTTCATGTCACAAAGATGATACAGCAAGTGGTGAAGAATGTATGACTATGTGTCTTTGTGTGTTATATTATATTGTTATTTTGTTTTATGTTGTTGTCCTGTATTTTGTTTTTTCTACTTCTTCCTTAACTTTCATCACTTGGACATCACAAATGGACATCACAAATGTGCGAGACAAACAAAGGGAAAGTAGTATTGTTCCTTTTTTTGTCATTTTCATTCATTTTGGCCACCCGATGCGGCTTCCTGAAAGGTACCACTAACATTAAAGAATTGATCTTGCTAGCTATCTATTTGCTATCTATTTGCTATCCACCACTTCCATAACTATCTCTAGCTAGCTATCTCTAGCAAGCTATCTCTAGCTATTATTATTATTATTAGATTAGTCTCCCCCATACTTATTTTTCTGTCTTTATTGCCAGCGCTTGGTTGTTATAATAATAATAATAATAAAGGATCATCATCATAATCATAATAAATTTGATTTATAAGCGCCTTTCAAAACTCTCAAGGTCACTTTAAAGTAACAGGAGAAGTTTTTCTGTGGGTGAACAGCGGCAGCCACACGCGTCAGCGTTTACTCAACCGGGAAGTAACTCAGAGATAGAAAGCCAGCTAGCTAACAGATAGCAAATGGCTTGAACTCTCATACTTTAGTTATTTATTTAGTTTTTTTTTTACTTCAAGATGGCGCCACGTGAGTGGCTGCCTTTACAGCAGCTCCTGTATTTTCTTTTTCTACTTCTTTCTTTCCTTTCCTCTTGGATTGGATTCCTTTCATAACTTTGTTGCTTTAAAACATAAATTTTTCCACTGCAACATGAATAAAGGTACAGTGATACCTCAGCTTACGAACTTAATTGGTTCTCAGAACGTGTCTAAGGCGAAAAGTTCGTCTTCCAAACATTTATTTCCCATAATAAGCCATTAAAATAATCCATTCCCAGGTCGCCATAGTTTTCTACTAAATAAGCCTTAAAACTACACAAAATATACCTTATTTTATGTATAATAAACATGCTATTGGATTGTCATGAAAGAAATAAACTGTACTGTATCATAAAGTCGTTTTATTGACCTTTGCAAATTTCCCCATTGTGGGACGAATAAAGGTTTTCTGATTCTGAGTCTGATTGTGATGGTCATTGATGTAGTTGCCTCTTGATGATATCCAAGTGAAGTTGCCGTGATTTCTGGGCGATAATACCCTCACTCACACTGTCCCCTGCTAGCTGCTTTTCGTTCATCCAAATCAACAGAAGTTTTTCAAACTCTTCTATTGCCTGAGACCGTTGCTTAGACAACACAGAAACGCCTTTAGCCACATGTAGCAATGGTCGATCTAGCATACTGCTAATGGGACGCTAAGTCACACAAACGCACACCTCGTTGGTGTTTTTTGATGATCTTCTTCTGCGCAACTGTCATTTTCTTTTGTGTCCTCTTCGGAATAACACTAGCCTGTGGTGGGGGCTTTTTCGGTCCCATAATAGCAAAAGCACTCCACTTGATGACAAACCACGTCTGCACTCAAGGAAAGTGGGTGTGGAAAAATAGTCCGCCAGACATTGTGGCGCTCCGTGTGTTTCCCGAAAACGAGTTTGTATGCCACGATGATATTCTCGCGAATGTAATGTTCGTAAAGTGAAAAGTTCGTTAGCTAACGCGTTCGTAAGCCGAGGTATCAATGTACAATATACGACATGAAGTTGTTTGGCGGACCATTGATGATGGGTCGTGTATTTCCAGTCAGACTGCTAATCCCATAATGAAGTGAGGCTAGGATGTTCCCACACTGCTCACGTCTGACGTCAAGCGATCAGGGACCGACAAACACACGGCAGCATCCTTATTCACAGCCGGTCCACAATAAGAGAACTTTAAGCAGCTTGGATTCCGCAAGACACTGATGAGGTAACAGGCTTAGCATTAAGTGAGCCGCTATTTCATGCGGCTCACTGCGTTTCATCTCTGTTGTGGTGAAGCCACCTTTTCTCACCAATGTCATCATGGCAAAAGTTTTGTGAGGACAAAGTCAAACACGCCGGTGTGTCTCTTCACTACTGACTCCGTCCGTTCATCTTAAATCATTCTCTGACATTCCCGAATTTATTCAAGAATTGAAAATGGGAAAATAAGTACAGTGATATCTTGGCATGCGGACGCACCAAATCACACAGCGCCACAGTGGCTGGCGGACTAGTTTTCCACACAACCTCTCTGAGAGCAGACATGGTTTGTTATCGAGTGGAGTACTTTTGCTATTATGGGACCAAAAACGACCCCACCACAGGCTAGTGTTAAGACGAAGAAGACACAAAAGGAAATGACGGTCCAGCAGAAGGAGATCATCGAAAAACACCTACGAGGTGTGCGTTTGTGTCACCTAGTGTCCCAGTACCAGTATGTTAAGTCAACCATTGCTCAGGTTGGCTAAGGGTGTTTCTGTGTTGTCTAAGCAACAGCCTCATGCAATAGAAGAGGTTGAAAAAATTAACAAAAAGCAGCTAGCAGGGGACAGTGTGAGTGAGGGTATCATCGCCGAGAAAGCACGGCAACTTCACTCGGATATCATCAAGAGGCAACTGCATCAATGACCATCACAAAGGTCAATAAAACAACTTGATTATACAGTAACGTTTAATTTTTCATTACAATACAATATCACATTTATTATCCATCAAAAATTTCTATTTTGTGTAGTTTTAAGGCTTATTTAGTAGAAAAGTATGTTTTATGGGGACCTGGAAACGGATTATTCTCATTTTAATGGTTTCCTATGGGAAATTAATGTTTAGCAGACAAACCTTTTGCCTTACACACACTTTCTGGGATGCAATTAAATTCGTAAGCTGAGGCATCATTGTACCTTTATTCGTCTTGCAGTGGAGAAGTTTACGTTTCATAGCAGCAATGTTAAAAAAGCAACTACATCAACGACCATCACGAAGGTCAATAAAACAACTTGATTATACAGTACAGTTTATTTCTTTCATTACAATCCTATAGCACAATTATTATACATAAAATAAGGTATGTTTTGTGTAGTTTTAAGGCTTACTTAGTAGAAAATTATGTTTTGGGGGGACCCGGGAACAGATTAATCTCATTTTAATGGTTTCCCATGGGAAATTAATGTTTGGAATACACACTTTTCGCCTTACACACACTTTCTGGGAACCAATTAAGTTCGTAAAATGAGGTATCATTGTATTTATTGTGTCCAAAAACATCACAATCGACAGTATATACCAGGGGTGTCAAAGTCATTTTTTGCCGCAGGCCACATTGTAGTTATGGTTTCTTCTCGAGGGGCGTTGTGAATTTGGGGAAGCCATTAGAATGTTTAAATCCCTTCAAATATTACATATAGAGCACACAGCAAATTAATGAATAACTCGTTTTCAAATCTGAAGTCAAGAATAATGACTTTTATTGTGGTTGACATCCAAAAATATGAAATTTTGGCTCAGATTTTAGCAATCTGATTTGCTTTCGCGGGCCGAAAAAAATGATGTGGCGGGCCGGATTTGGCCCGCGGGCCTTGACTTTGACACCTGTGGTATATACTCTATGGCAGGGGTCTCAAACTCCGGTCCTCAAGGGCTACCGTCCTCCATATTTTCCAAGTCTCCCTGTTGCAACGCACCTGAGGCTGTGTTGCAACAAAGAGACTTGGAAAACATGTAGGATTGCGGCCCTCGAGGACCGGAGTTTGAGACCCCTGCTCTATGGGTTTGGAATCTGAACATGATCGGACTTCAATATGTTGCTGGATCGAGCAGCATAGCGAAAATGGGACAACCACTGCTGGAAGGTGGAGTGGTGTGAGTGGTTTACACAAAGTGTCTTAAAGGTTCCATTGATAAAGTCAGCTGTGCGGAAGGCCGTGATAGGATTATCCTTCAACCTGGAGTGTCCTCCTTTTGATCAACGAATAGCAGCCTTGCTGGCGGACATCTTGTCTGAAATGCACCATACTTACGATCCCATCTTCCCCTTGAAGTCAAACACATCCTTGATGTTATTGACGGGTTTCTTCCAACTGCAGACAATCTCCTTGCGCCCCATCTTGGCTGTGACGTGGCCGTCGACTCCTGCAAAGCAAACGCCATAACACATTAAAGGACATCGGGCACCATTTTTTTGTTTCCTAACTGACATCCCAAAAATGTTTTTTAGCATTTAAAATGCCCAAAACACGCAGGCTGATATTTTGAGTCAAATGCAAAAGACCAATCAAAATGACTTCAAGTGTCCCAAAACTGCCACAAAATGAGCTCGAAACTGGTGAGATTCAGAAAGTCCCGCCCCCTTGTTCGTGACGTCACGCCAGGATACTCCTTCACAAACTGCCTTGCTCCAGAATCAAAACAACGGCTTCAGAGAGTTCAGATTGGGAGAAGATGTTTTCTTGTTACTCATCCAGTTATGAATATGATTCAAACAGTTCTGAAGAGGAAGGCATAAATGTTTGCAATCGATTAAAGAAGTCCTTCCGTATCAATTCGAGGCGTCTGGACTCCAACATAGCGCCCAGAAAAGGCACAAGATGGCGCACAATCTCCATGGAAATGGGCTGATTTGTCCGCTGGAAATTTGTGTCAACTTAAACCTTCTTTTTACGTGTTACCGCAATTGGCTGCGACAACGATTACCAATCGCATTATTAATGTCATTTTGCTTCTATTTTCGCCATCAACACTGTGTTTTCAGACGAAAAAAAGTACCCAACATGCATTGTGTGTCGCTTTCTCGGTCAGGGGCGGTCCCTCCGTGACGTCATGTCAGCCATCGTCATCAACTCGAAAACAAGACTTCCTGAATATTCAGCGCGAGTCTTAAAAGGTAAAATAGAGCTATATGCGCTGGAATCTTTGTAAAGTGCGCTGACGAGAAGTCATTTGAAGTGATTTTACAAATTATGGACGCAACTTGTTGGGAGGTGTCGGTTGTCCTTTAAAATCATGACATACACAAATGAATCCAGCCCATCTGCAACTCGTGATGACAAACAAAACCCCCAAAAATGTTTTTGTCAATACAGGTAACATCCGACTTACCACCAGGTTCCGTTCCGACCAACTGGTCGTAAGTCAAAATGGTCGTAAGTCGAAATCCATTCAAAATGTTGAATGGAGACTAAATGACTTGCAAACGACTTGATTCGGACGCCACGGAGGTGAATGGTCTTCCGTAAACTGAATAATGTGTGGTTGTAATTTTAAATCAATAGCTTTTTAATCCAAGCCACAATTGACATTTTCGTGGGTACCCATTATGTCATACATAATAATCATAATAATCCATTACATTTCAACGCCTTTCAAAATTCTCAAGGTCACTTTACAGTCACAGGATAGGTTTTTCTGTGGGTGAGCAGCGGCAGCCACACATGCCAAAGTCACTCAAATAGATAGAAAGCTAGCTAATATATAGCTAATAGATATAGATAGCCAATAGATAACTAGGTTGGTAGCCAGCTAGATAGTGTGAACGTTGGCGCGAATGGCTGCCGCTGCTCACCCACCAAATTAAATTTATTATTATTATTATTATTATTATTATTATTATTATTATTATATATAATCATATAATAATATTTGGGAGCCTTTTACTGAGCGAGTTGCTTGTTCTGTATCCACAAAGGGACATAAGTCTTCTTGTGCAGAGAAATACAGAGGGTTGTGTCAGGAAGGGCATCCGACGTAAAAGCTTGGCCAAAACAAACATGCGGATAAAACCTCTAAAGATGGAGGACACTGATTTGCTGTGGCGACCCCAAGAAAGGAAAAGCAGAAGGGAAAAGATTATTATTATTATTATTATTATTGTTGGATGTTAATTATTATTATTAACATCCAAAGTATTTATCTGAGAAATATCTGCCGCTGCTCACTCAGAAAAAAAACTGATCCTGTGACTGTAAAGTGACCTTGAGAGTTTTGAAAGGCACTGAGAAATGAAATGTATTATTTTTATTATTATTATATGCTCACCCGCAAAAAAAACTGTCAAGTGTCCTTGAGAGTTTTGAACGGCACTTCTAAATGAAATGTATTATTAGTATTAAACTGTATTTGCAGTGGTTAAGCTAGTGGTTAAATGCGTTCACGGTCCTTCATTGACCTGTTTCATCACACTCTCAGTTCCTTTTTCAGTGCGGGTTACATAAAAGGTTGCATGTCCACGGCTGAGGTTAGTCCCAGCGAAGCAAAGCCTTTTTGTACAGATCACTTGCCCAGCTTTAAGAAACTTTGGGGATTACAGTTGGATAGCAGCGGTTGCTTCAACTCCTGTTTCTATGCACCCGTGGCCCGGCCCGCTCTCCCAAAGTGCTCTTTCGTGTGTCTGCCGAGGGAATGGATTAACACCTGATTCCACAATGGAACTGGGTCACTTCATAATCTACGCCTTAGAAGATCACGGGAGTACTTTCCACATGCAAAATAACTTACACTAAATTACTATTACCTGTACTGAATAGAAAACAAAAACGACAAGACATTATAGCTGCCATTTTGTTCAGCCTTCTTCCCAGTTAACTATTATTCTGGCCTCATAATTAACATACAGTAAAGTCTGGTTATATCGATATTCAAGGGAGTCCGACAAAATATCGATATAACCGGGACTATCGATATATCCGACCCTGTTTGCATGTAATTTTCTCCGTGCGTGCATAGAAATAGTATCGATATAACCGGGACTATCGATATATCCGATATCGATATAACGAGACTTTACTGTATTTTTTAAATAACAACATATATTTAATATACAGGTAACATCCGATTTACGACCAGTTCGACTTACAACCGCCCATACTTACGACCATGACCTCCAGACCCTATTTTTTTAAATTTAATTCTATCTACGCCTGGCAATGCAACGCGCTAGCAGGCCGGCAACGCGTACGACAATTTTGGCTAGCCAGCCAGCATGTCACTCTCGCACAGCAATCGACCGTGTGATGGCACCAGGGGGGGGGGGGGGGGGGGGGTTGCGTGTCATTTAGCCTCCGAGGCTCTATTCAACATTTTGAATGGATTTCGACTTATAACCGTTTGGTCGGAACGGAACTCGGTCGTAAGTCGGATGTTAGGTGTAGAACTTTTTTCAAATCCCACCTCAAAACCTATCTGTTTAAAATTGCATTCATGGTCTACTTTATTATCATAATAATAATATTAATAATAATACATTTCATTTATAAGCACCTTTCAAAACTCACAGACACTTTACAGTCACAGGATATTTTTTTCTGCGGGTGAGCAGCGGCAGCCACACGCGCCAGCGTTCACTCAAACCGAAAGTAACATAAAGTAAAAAAAAAACGACATATGAAATAATATTACAACATAAAAACACATCATTCATTCTTCTGCACTTTCTGTGCCCTATTTGTGACATGAAGCAGTTCTAGATGTAAGAGATCATCAAAGCATCCTTTTCAGCAGTGGATCAGGGACGTCATGGTGGAATGTGCGTTTAGTCAGCTATTATATTATTTATCATTTTATTTATAGTTTTATTGTTCTATGTATTGTTCTTTTAATTGTAAAGTGCCTTTGAGTGTTGAGAAAGGCGCTTGTAAATGAAATTTATTATTATTATTATTATTATTATTATTATTATTATTATTATTATTATTATTTATTATTATTATACACATGAAACCTTAGCTGCACTATAACATCTGAGTCACGTTTTTTCGAGAAAAAAAATCAATTGTGGAAAGTCATATACTGCACGCATCTTTTGGTTTGTTTTTGTTATTGTTTAGCGTTTCTAGAAAGTACCAAACACGGAAACAACACGTTTCAATCCAAGTGTGACAAATGACGATTAAATGTTTTTTTTCCTCTCGGATCAAGTGAGTATGTTGTGCCTTTCATTAATCGATAGGGCGACATGTCGAAGGCAGGTATTATAATAATAATACTGTAATACGTTTCATTGATAAGCGCCTTTCAATGCAATAAAATCACGTTTTTAAACAGAATGTAAAGTTCTCAAACATCTTCCATAAGGTGTTATCGACTACTAAAACAAATAAATCAAGAAAAAGAATGAAAAGACGTTTTACCTTGAGGAGCGGTGAAAGAAGGGAGGCAACGTTGAGGTATCCTGAGGCGGTACCTGCCACTCACAAGTAGTGTGCAGCCTTTTACCAGCAAGGGGCGGAGCTACTTTCATTCATCATTCGCAAACATCGCGAGATGTGTTATGTACACGACTCGAAAAAACACGAAAACAAAAGCAACAGTTTGCTTTTCTGCTTATTTTTTTTTTTATAAACCGAACGGGGAATAACACATAATAAAATAAATCATACAGGTGCTTGCCAACAGATTAGTATATCAGAAATAATAAAAAAAAATGTAATTCATAAATGTGTGTTACTTCCGGGTTGAGTGAACACTGAAGCGTCTGGCTACCGCTCCTCACCCACAGAAAAACATATCCATTTCAAATTTGTATTTTTTGTTATCTATTTTTAGTTTTATAGATGCCTAAATTGTGGTTTTCATTTGGTGACATTTTACATCAAAATAATTCAAAAAATTAAATTCATAAATGTGTGTTACTTTCGGTTTGAGTGAAGCCGGCGCGTCTGGCTTCCGCTGCCCACCCACAGAAAAACGTATCATTTTAAAATTTGTTTTTTATATATATTTCTAGTTTTATAGATGCTCAAAGTCGTGGTTTTATTTGCTGTAATTTTAAATCAAAATTAACACAAATAATTCATACATGTGCGTTACTTCCGGT
This sequence comes from Hippocampus bargibanti, assembly GCF_051943395.1. Taxonomy (NCBI): domain Eukaryota; kingdom Metazoa; phylum Chordata; class Actinopteri; order Syngnathiformes; family Syngnathidae; genus Hippocampus; species Hippocampus bargibanti. The sequence continues at coordinate 22,825,323 of NC_142745.1, forward strand.
TTAAGTGAACACTGAGGCGTCTGGCTTCCACTGCCCACCCACAGAAAGTTAAAGTTTGCATTTTGGTTATCTATTTTTAGTTTTATAGATGCCAAAATTTGGGTTTTTATTTGCTGTAATTTGTAATCAAAATCACCCAAAACATTTCCTTCTTACTTTGAAGCCAAGCCACTTGCAAATATTGTCTGCGTACGCGTGAGAACCACGGATAAAAACAAGAGGCTAGAAAATGACATGCAGTTTCTAATAACAGTACATGTACATACACGAGGTGTACGCTTAACTGCACACTTTAAAGCTTGCAGGTATCGTTTAAAAGGCTTTAAGCCTTAAGTGATCAAACGGCAGGTGCCACGTTGAACTGCTCTAATGGAATTTAAGGCAAAGCTTTGTAAATCAATTTCGACTGCAACCTTCTCGTGTGAAATTAGCAACCAAGAGGCCTATGGTGAATTGTAGGCGAGGCTGGACAGCATCTAATAATAATAATAATACATTTACAGGTTGGCGAGACAAACAGAAATGGTAAGGAAGTGCTGCAGGTTGGGGTGATGAAGGATAGAGATGACAATAAATATGAACCAATCTCAACTAGGAGATGAATGCGACGAGCTGGCATCTGGTATGGGGTGTCCCGCACTATGAGCCCGTACCCCTCGTGACCTTTTTGAGAATACAGCAGATTGGAAAATGGATGCAAACATGCTACGGACAATGTAATTAACATGTTATTTTTATTCAACTACAGTAGAATACATCATCCATCGATGAGGGTGGATCAAGTCAAGTTTTGTGTAAGTGGAAGTGTATAGTGCCACTTAGCATTTTTTTTGACGACGATACTAGTGCAGCGTGTTCTACCGGAAACAAATTCCTTGTGTGTCCTACATACTTGGCAATAAAGATGATTCTGATTCTGATTCTGATTCTGATTCTGATTCTGATTCTGAAAAATGTCATGCATTTAGTAGCTGTATGGCTATCTAGCTAGCTGGCTAGCTATCAGCTGTATAGCTATCTAGCTATATATTAGCTGTATAGCTATATATCCAGCTAGCTATCTATTAGCTATGTAGCTTGCTATCAAGCTAGCCATCTACACTATTAGAAAGCTGATAGCTATCTCTTTGAGTTACTTCCAGGTTGTGTCAATGCTGGCCCATGTGGCTACCGCTGCTCACCCGCAACCTATTTGCTATCTACACTACTATATGCTATCCATTAGCTATCTAGCTAGCTATTAGCTTTATAGGTGTCTAACTAGCTAGCTAGCTATTAGCTATGTCATTGAGAATTTTGAATGGCGCTTATAAATACAATGTATTCTTATTATTATTATTAAAGGACCTCAACAGCTACAGACCGGTGGCGCTGACGTCTCACCTGATGAAGACGCTGGAGACTCGTCCTCGCCCACCTGCGACCGCTGGCAAGCTCATCGCTGGACCCCCTACAGTTTGCCTACCAGCCCAGCATCGGAGTGGAGGATGCCATCATCTACCTCCTCCATACGGCGTTGCTGCACCTGGAGAATGCTGGGAGCACGGTGAGGATCACATTCTTCGATTTCTCCAGTGCCTTCAACACCATCCAGCCAAATCTACTGGGGGACAAGTTGCAGCATGCCGGAGTCGACCGTCACCTCACATCCTGGATTACAGATTACCTCACAAACAGGCCACAGTATGTGAGGGTAAAGAACTGTGAGTCGGACAGGCTTCTCTGCAGCACCGGAGCGCCGCAGGGGACAGTCCTGGCTCCTCTTCACCCTCTACACCTCGGACTTCAACTACAACACCCCAACCTGCCACCTTCAGAGGTTCTCTGACGACTCAGCTATTGTCGGCCTCATTACAGAGGGAGACGATAGGGAGTACAGGGGACTGACAAAGGACTTTGTGGACTGGTGCCAGCAGAATCACCTCCAGATCAAAACCGGAAAAAACCAAGTAGCTGGTGGTGGACTTCTGCAGGAAACAATCCTCACCCGCACCGTTGAACATCCAGGGTTCGGACATTGAGAGGGTGACCTCCTACAAGTACCTGGGTGTTACTCTCAACAATAAACTGGACTGTACTACAACCACGGATGCCCTCATCAAAAAGGGACAGAGTCGCCTCTTCTTACTTCGGAAACTGAGGTCTGTTGGAGTTCAGGGGTCACTCCTAAAGACTTTCTATGACTCTGTGGTGGCCTCAGCCATCCACTGTGGCATTGTCTGCTGGTCAGGCAGCATCACCACCCGGGACAGAAAAAGACTGGAGCGCCTTGTCAAGAGGGCCACTTCTGTCCAGTGCTGCTCGCTGGACTCTCTGGAGGAGGTGTGCAACAGACGGACGCTAGCTAAACTAAAAGCTATGATGGACAGCCCTTCCACCCCATCCTGGCCACCCTGACAGCACTGGGTAGCTCCTTCAGCCAGAGACTATTCAAGAAGAAGAAGAAGGAGAGGTACCGCCGCTCGTTCCTACCGACTGCTGTCAGGCGTTGCAATTCTCAGTGATCACATGTGAGGAAAAAATCAAAAACTGCACACTTGTATATATGGGTTGATGCAATATTTCAATGTGCCTTTCTTGATACTTGCACTATGTAGTTTTTTTATGAAACTGGTTTGCACATTTACATTTGCACAGTATACAGTTGACAGTTTTATTTTGTTATGCTCAGAATATCTTGTTTTCTATCCTTTCACCCCCCATCCCATCCCGTTTCAATTGCTGCTGTGGGCTGCAAATTTCCCCATTGTGGGACGAATAAAGGTTTTCTAATTCTGATTAGCTATCTATTGGATAGCTAGCTAAATTTCTATCTATTTGAGTTACTTCTGGGTTGAGTGAACACTGGCGCGTGTGGCTGCCGCTGCTCAGCCACAGAAAGCCCTATCCTGTGACTGTAAAGTGACCTTGAGTTTTGAAAGGTGCTTATAAATGAAGTGTATTATTATTATTATTATTATTATTATTATTATTATTATTATTATTATTATTATTATTATGTGCACCACCAGTCTGCAAAGCGCTACGAAACAGAAGTATTTTGAAACACCAACAGAGAATAATAAAATAACAAACGACACCCAAGGGCATTGCTAATTTTGTTTTAGTTCTTATAGCGACTGAAAAAGGAACTTAAATGCAAGTCGTTGCAAAACAATAGATGGCGGTAATAAACTAAGCGCTACGAAACACCAAGAAGACGAAGAACAGCGTCAGCTTCCTCTTCCGGGATAGTTTCTTACGTCATATATTGACATCGTGCACGTTTTTTTAGCTTAGTGATAACCCGTAAATCTGAAATAAAATGCAATAAAATGTGAAGTGACACGAACCAATTGGTGAATTAAGGTTCGAAATTTGTTGGCATTATCTCCAAAGTTGTCAGCGTTTCATAGACTTAAATGGAATACGGAGTAGAAGACAAGGTCGGGTTGGGTTGTGCTATAGCAAGTTAACGATCCACTAGTATTAGCAGGGTGTTTTTTTTTTTTTTTGCTAAACAACACATTTTCCTGCGTGTTTATTTTTTATGTATATATGCGAAGCGTCATTGATGCAAAATATGACTTCCGTTAGTTGTCGGAATTAAGGTCATTAAATATCGGCGAAAGGCTACTTCCGAAGTGATTACGCATTTAGCCCGTGTTAGCATTGTCTTTTCATTGCAATTTGTTGGTGTGCACAGTCGATCCGTTTGGTTATAACCGGACACCCCTGCACACCCCGGCAACATGGCGCCGCGCTTACAGTTGGAAAAAGCGGCTTGGCGTTGGGTGGAATGTGTTAAACCTGAAGATATCGGACAGGAGCATATCATGCTAGCGTACCGCATCAGTCTTCCGGCCTGCAAGAAGGGAACCTGCAGGTACAATCAGAAATGCCGCATCACTTTCAGTTGTGATAACAATCAATAGCTGGTTAACAATCAATAACTGGTTAAACACCCCCTTGGAGATTTTCTCTGTTGTATAATTATCAACCAAACACACCGCATCGAGTCTTTATTGCTCGTTTTGGGCCGTCTGTCATGCGACATAACGTTAAATGACATCAATAAACGTCACGTTAACCAATAACAAGACAAGAGATGCACAAATTAAATAGAGTGGGGTTGAAATAGCGTAACTAAAATTTTTAACAGTTTTTATCTACACGTCCCCTTTAAGACGTCTAATTTACGATGATAATTTCAAATCGTACATCGAGATTCAAACTTTACGTTTTTACCTGTGATGTTTTGATGACAATGTTTTTACTCCTGTGAAGGAGTTGACCAAATACTAAATTATGTCCTGTGAATAAGTTGAGCAAGTACTAAATTAGTCCAAGGCCAGATCTCCTACAATGAAGATCACAGGTTAACACCTAGCTATTAGCGGTCTAGCTGGCTGACTAGCTATCTAGCTAGCTAGTTAGCTATTATTGGTCTGGCTGGCTGATGGACTATATATTAGACATTGTCTGAAATAACGCCTGGCCGGACGCCCGGGGCGTGCAACTTACATAACGTCTCTGCTCGGGTGGCCGACAACTTTTTCAATAAAAAAAAAAACAACAGATTGTTTTTCAAATCAAAAGTTAGATGCACAGAACCTCAGCCCCAGAAGAAAGATTCAAAAGAAGCTAACAAAATTGATCACGCTACAAAACGTCAACGTACATTATCCCGTGACTGTAAAGTGTCCTTGAGAGTTTTGAAAGGAGCTTAGAAATGAAATGTATTATTATTAAAAGCATCATGGAAAGGGGAGTTCACGTGGCTTGTAGCAGACAACGCAGACATTGCATTGTGCAACATGCCCAACAGTGTGTGGACAAACGACAATTGGAGCAAAATCATCAGCAAGGGATATTTACCATAAATTAAGCGGGGGGGCATTTGTGGTTGGTACATCCTTAATAAAAAAAAACAATCCTTAATACTTAGCACAATGTTTTGTTTTGCGATTAGTCGTCTTATTGTGTTTAAAGTTGTGAAAAATGGGGCAGGCAACTTTTCAGAGTTGTCTGCCCTGGTGTCCGCTAACTTTTTGTCATGAGTTACAGACACTGATATAGACACTTGCTCTTTGAATATCTGATCCGTATTTGATTTGTGTACATGCTACTACTTCAGGAGGAACTGTAAAGGCAACCCCAACTGTCTTGTTGGAATTGGGGAACAGACATGGCTTGGGGAGATTGATGAAAATTCTTTCCACAATATTGATGACCCAAATTCAGAGCGAAGAGATAAGGTACACCATTTGATCACTTCAATCACAGTGCTTAGTACAATACAATACAATACATTTTTGTTGATTTGTTTTTCTGTCTGAACAGAACACCTTTGTTGGTTTGACCAATTTGGGTGCGACATGTTATGTCAACACCTTCCTGCAGGTGTGGTTCCACAACCTTGAGTTGCGAAGAAGTCTCTATCAGTACTACAATTCGCGTGCAGAGGAGCACAATGCGGAGTCAGGTGCAAGTACAAATTGTTTGCGTTTGGTAATTGGTAATAAAAAGGTTATTTGTGATACCTTGGCTTACGAACGCTTTATCTAATGAACTTGTCGCCTTACGAACGTTAAATTTGCAAGAATATAATCTTGGCATATGAAGTATTTTTCGGGAAACACACGGAGCGCCACAATGAGTGATGTGTCGTTCGCGAACGAGCCGTGCTATTGCATGCTGTGAGCACACCACACAGAAAAGACAGACGACAGAGCTTGAAACAAAAAAAAAAAACAAAAGTTAAAAAAATCTAAAGTGAAAGGTGAGAAAATGGATAAAAACACAGTGAAATTTGGACTAGTTTCAACTTTATTGATAGCAGAATGGCGACTGCAAGGTTAAAATATCCCATCAGTCAGACTCCACAAGTAACCCGCACTAGTCATCTATACAATTTGAAGAGAAAGGACAAGCAAGGGAACCAGCTATTAATGAAGTTTCTAGTGTGTCTGCCTGTATCTGCTGCTGTTGCAATATGACAAATTCCAAGATGTACAACCCAGAGCTCCTTAAGACGCTTGATGCAAAAAGCTATCAACCCAACTAAACAGAACACAATTGATGAGGAACTAGGTAAAATTATCGCACAGAAAGCACGGCAACTTGACTCGGATATCGTCAATAGGCAACCTGGAAGTTCATCCATTGATGATTTCAAGGCTAGCCACGGATGGTTCGAGGACTTTAAGCGTCGTACAGGGATTCATAGTGTCATTCGTCATGGTGAGGCAGCCAGTTCTGAAGCTGCCAAAGCTTACAAGGAATCATTCCTCAAGATTTTGGAAGAAGAAGGCTATGTTCCTCAAGTGTTTAATGCTGATGAAATCGGCCACTCCATGCCATCAACGGCCATCACAAAGGTAAATAAAACGACTTTATTATACTGTAGAGTTTGTTTCTTTCATTATAATACCATAGCACATTTATTATACATAAAATAAGGTATATTTTGTGTAGTTTTAAGGCTTAGAAAATTAGAAAGTAGAAAATTATGTTTTATGGGGTCCTGGGAACAGGTTATTCTCATTTTAATGGTTTCCTACGGGAATTAAATGTTTGGAATACACACTTTTCGCCTTACACACACTTTCTCCAATTAAGGTCATAAGCCAAGGTGTCGCTGTATTTTTCATCAAGTAACGCAACCTGGCTGGCTGGCTAGCTAGATATCTAGCTGACTACCGATTAGCTATCTATTGGCTTGCTAGCTAGCTTTCTATCTATTTGTCTTTGTTTCAGATTACGAACCTCAATCCATTTGCGAGCATCTGCAATATTTGTTTGCGCTGCTACAGAACAGTAACAGAAAATACATCGATCCTTCCGGGCTTGTTAAAGCACTTGGCTTAGACACTGCGCAGCAGCAAGTAGGAAAACCAGCCTGTTAACCTCCCAATCCGATGGCCCACAAAGCACTCATCATTCTTTTCTCTCTCTCTCTCAGGATGCCCAGGAGTTCTCCAAGCTCTTTTTATCCTTGCTGGAGGACACGTTGTCCAAGCAGAAGAACCCAATCCTGCAAAATGTCATTCAGCACCAATTCTGTGGACAGTTCTCCTATGTAACCGTGTAAGCAAACCAAATGTCACTTTACGTCTGTATAAGCGCTCAGTCGTACAGGAGCGGTCCATCGATGAGAAGGTTTCTTCAGCCGTCATCTGTACAAATTTGAAGGTGTCAGATGTTTCGCTTCTTTTCCAAGAGGATTCGTCAGCAAACTATTTTTTTTTTGCTGGTAGTTTTGGCCCTATATATATATTCCTACTGTCCAGGCGTGGCGGTGCCAGACTCTGCTATGATTGGTCCCTGCTCGCAGGTTAGGGGAAGCAGAGGACTACTCCCTGTGGCTACACTGATTACTTCTATTGTCCTGCCTGAGTATGCGGTCTACGACTTGCCTGATTGCCCCATTTGCTCTGGTATCACCTCATCAGCATAACTAAGCCTATGTTGCCAAAGAAGTCTTTTGTAGGACCGATCCAAATTGAACCTCACCCCACCATGGCAATTTAGTGGAGGGTTTTTGCTGCTCTATGAAAATAGCTTCTTTTTAAAAACATTTTAGTTCGCTGACGAAGCCTCTTCGATAAGAAGCGAAACATCCGTCACCTTCAAAGTACAGATGACAGCTGACGAAACCTTCTCACCAAAAGTCACTTTCTTCTCAAAGATGCTTCAAATCCATTGTTGAACTGCACCGATTCATGAACAGAGATTTTCTAATTGCAATCAATGTTCTGTTTTTTTCCCCCAGCTGTAACCAATGCGGGCGATCATCTGCGCTGCCTTCCAGATTCTATGAACTGGAATTGAATATTCAGGGCCACAAGAACCTGACAGAATGTGTTACAGAGTTTCTGAAGGTATGTTCATGTCAAGAGATATGATGTGATATGATGAAGCTTTAAAGGACAACCGACGTCTCCGGACAAGTTGTGTCCATAATTTGTAAAATGGCTTCAAATGACTTCTACTGAGCGTCTTTTACAAAGATTCCACTGCATATAGCTATATTTTATGTTTAAAGACTCGCGCTGAATATTCAGGAAGTCTTGTTTTTTGCGGTTCTTTGTTTGGTCTGAAAACTTCGTGTTGATCCGTGTTGATGGCGAAATTAGAAGGATAACACATAAATAACGCCATGGTGAATCCTTGTGTGTGGTACCGAGCATCGATTTGATATTCACTGACAAAAATTGTAAGGAATTAAGCAGCCCGTTTCCACAGAGCTTTCCACGGAGCTTTGTCGCCATCTTCTGCCTCTTTTCGGTGCTACACACACCACCCCCCCGCCCCCCCTCAGATGACACACATTCGGTGCTACATTTCCCCCCTCAAAATGACACGGAATACATTCTTTAATCGATTGCAAACATGTATGCTTTCCTCTTCAGAACTATTTGAATCATATTCATAACTGGATGTGTAACAAGAAAGCATATTCTCCGAATCTGAACTCTGAAGTTTTGAGTGTTTTGATTCTGGAGCAAGGCAGTTTGTGAAGGAGTATCTTTGCATGACATCACGAATAAGGGGGCGGGACCTTCTGAAACTGGCCACTTCCGGATTCAAATTGAAGTACTTTTTAGACACTTTAAGTCATTTTTATTGGTGTTTTGCATTTGACTAAAAATATCAGCCTGCACGTTTTGGCTATTTTAGATGCTAGAAAACGTTTTTCTGATGTCAGTTAGGAAACAAAAAAATGGTGTCGGTTGTCCTTTAAGGCTTGTATAAGTAACCTGTATTGGTGTGTACTGAAAAATATGCTCTATAAAGATATGTACATCTACAACAGAGAATACTACATATGTTACTAGAAAAATATTCGTATGTACCGTTGTTCGTAACTCGAATGTTCATAAGTAGGGGGGGCGTCTCTTGTATGGACAGCTAGTTAGCTGGCTATCTATTGGCTACCTATCTGTCTGCCTATCTATTAGCTATCTATTAGCTAGATAGCTTTTTATTTATTAATAATAATAATAATACATTTCATTTTCGAGTCATTCCGGGTTGAGTGAACGCTGGGGCGTGTGGCTGCCGCTGCTCACCCACAGAAAAACTTATCCTGTACAGTGTAAAGTGACCTTGAGAGTTTTGAAACGCGCTTATAAATGAAATGTATTATTATAATTATTATTAATGCTTCTGTTCACTTTTCAGGATGAGAAACTCGATGGAGACAACCGCTACTTCTGTGAAAGCTGTCAAAGTAAACAGAACGCCACCCGGAGGATCAGACTGCACAGTTTGCCTCCCACCCTCAACCTGCAGCTCATGCGCTTTGTCTTTGACAGGTTTGTCCCCTAAAAATATCCATTACAATTCAATAGTCCGTATCATATTAATGATCTAGATATGAAACAGAAAAGTTATGATGCATGCATGACTCAGGGTTAGCGACCTGCTTAAGTGACAGCATCTGTGATGTGCTCTGTAGACAAACCGGACACAAGAAGAAACTCAACACGTATATCACTTTCCCCGAGCAACTGGACATGGCACCTTTTTTTGAAGTTACAAAAGGTATTTTCATGTTGATGCTCTTTGGCTTCGGTCAGTGATATGCGCCTAAATGACATACAGTGATACCTCGGCTCACAGACTGAATTGGTTCCCAGAAAGTATGCGTGAGGCGAAAAGTTCTTCTGCCGAATATTATTTTTCCATAAGAAAACATTAAAATGAGAATAATGCGTTCGCAGGTCCCCATAAAACATAATTTTCTACTAAATAAGCCTTAAAGCTACACAAAATATACCTTATTTTATATATAATAAATGTGCTATTGTATTGTAATTAAAGAAAGAAACTGTACTGTATGATATAGTCGTTTTATTGACCTTTGTGTTGCCTCTTGATGATGCTTTCTCAGCGATAATACCCTCACTCACACTTTCCCCTGCTAGCTGCTTTAGGTTAATCCAAATCAACAGAAGTCTGTCTGAACAGAACACCTTTGTTGGTTTGACCAATTTGGGTGCGACATGTTATGTCAACACCTTCCTGCAGGTGTGGTTCCACAACCTTGAGTTGCGAAGAAGTCTCTATCAGTACTACAATTCGCGTGCAGAGGAGCACAATGCGGAGTCAGGTGCAAGTACAAATTGTTTGCGTTTGGTAATTGGTAATAAAAAGGTTATTTGTGATACCTTGGCTTACGAACGCTTTGTCTGATGAACTTGTCGCCTTACGAACGTTAAATTTGCAAGAATATAATCTTGGCATATGATGTATTTTTCGGGAAACACACGGAGCGCCACAATGAGTGATGTGTCGTTCGCGAACGAGCCGTGCTGTTGCACGCTGTGAGCACACGACACAGGAAAGACAGACGACAGAGCTTGAAACAAAAAAAAAACAAAAGTTAAAAAAAATCTAAAGTGAAAGGTGAGAAAATGGATAAAAACACAGTGAAATTTGGACTAGTTTCAACTTTATTGATAGCAGAATGGCGACTGCAAGGTTAAAATATCCCATCAGTCAGACTCCACAAGTAACCCGCACTAGTCATCTATACAATTTGAAGAGAAAGGACAAGCAAGGGAACCAGCTATTAATGAAGTTTCTAGTGTGTCTGCCTGTATCTGCTGCTGTTGCAATATGACAAATTCCAAGATGTACAACCCAGAGCTCCTTAAGACACTTGATGCAAAAAGCTATCAACCCAACTAAACAGAACACAATTGATGAGGAACTAGGTAAAATTATCGCACAGAAAGCACGGCAACTTGACTCGGATATCGTCAATAGGCAACCTGGAAGTTCATCCATTGATGATTTCAAGGCTAGCCACGGATGGTTCGAGGACTTTAAGCGTCGTACAGGGATTCATAGTGTCATTCGTCATGGTGAGGCAGCCAGTTCTGAATAAGCTGCCAAAGCTTACAAGGAATCATTCCTCAAGATTTTGAAGAAGAAGGCTATGTTCCTCAAGTGTTTAATGCTGATGAAATCGGCCACTCCATGCCATCAACGGCCATCACAAAGGTAAATAAAACGACTTTATTATACTGTAGAGTTTGTTTCTTTCATTATAATACCATAGCACATTTATTATACATAAAATAAGGTATATTTTGTGTAGTTTTAAGGCTTAGAAAATTAGAAAGTAGAAAATTATGTTTTATGGGGTCCTGGGAACAGGTTATTCTCATTTTAATGCTTTCCTACGGGAATTAAATGTTTGGAATACACACTTTTCGCCTTACACACACTTTCTCCAATTAAGGTCATAAGCCAAGGCATCACTGTATTTTTCATCAAGTAACGCAACCTGGCTGGCTGGCTAGCTAGATATCTAGCTGACTAGCGATTAGCTATCGGCTTGCTAGCTAGCTTTCTATCTATTTGTCTTTGTTTCAGATTACGAACCTCAATCCATTTGCGAGCATCTGCAATATTTGTTTGCGCTGCTACAGAACAGTAACAGAAAATACATCGATCCTTCCGGGCTTGTTAAAGCGCTTGGCTTAGACACTGCGCAGCAGCAAGTAGGAAAACCAGCCTGTTAACTTCCCAATCCGATGGCCCACAAAGCACTCATCATTCTTTTCTCTCTCTCTCTCTCAGGATGCCCAGGAGTTCTCCAAGCTCTTTTTATCCTTGCTGGAGGACACGTTGTCCAAGCAGAAGAACCCAATCCTGCAAAATGTCATTCAGCACCAATTCTGTGGACAGTTCTCCTATGTAACCGTGTAAGCAAACCAAATGTCACTTTACGTCTGTATAAGCGCTCAGTCGTACAGGAGCGGTCCATCGATGAGAAGGTTTCTTCAGCCGTCATCTGTACAAATTTGAAGGTGTCAGATGTTTCGCTTCTTTTCCAAGAGGATTCGTCAGCAAACTAATTTTTTTTTTGCTGGTAGTTTTGGCCCTATATATATATTCCTACTGTCCAGGCGTGGCGGTGCCAGACTCTGCTATGATTGGTCCCTGCTCGCAGGTTAGGGGAAGCAGAGGACTACTCCCTGTGGCTACACTGATTACTTCTATTGTCCTGCCTGAGTATGCGGTCTACGACTTGCCTGATTGCCCCATTTGCTCTGGTATCACCTCATCAGCATAACTAAGCCTATGTTGCCAAAGAAGTCTTTTGTAGGAACGATCCAAATTGAACCTCACCCCACCATGGCAATTTAGTGGAGGGTTTTTGCTGCTCTATGAAAATAGCTTCTTTTTAAAAACATTTTAGTTCGCTGACGAAGCCTCTTCGATAAGAAGCGAAACATCCGTCACCTTCAAAGTACAGATGACAGCTGAAGAAACCTTCTCACCAAAAGTCACTTTCTTCTCAAAGATGCTTCAAATCCATTGTTGAACTGCACCGATTCATGAACAGAGATTTTCTAATTGCAATCAATGTTCTGTTTTTTTCCCCCAGCTGTAACCAATGCGGGCGATCATCTGCGCTGCCTTCCAGATTCTATGAACTGGAATTGAATATTCAGGGCCACAAGAACCTGACAGAATGTGTTACAGAGTTTCTGAAGGTATGTTCATGTCAAGAGATATGATGTGATATGATGAAGCTTTAAAGGACAACCGACGTCTCCGGACAAGTTGTGTCCATAATTTGTAAAATGGCTTCAAATGACTTCTACTGAGCGTCTTTTACAAAGATTCCACTGCATATAGCTATATTTTATGTTTTAAGACTCGCGCTGAATATTCAGGAAGTCTTGTTTTTTTGCGGTTCTTTGTTTGGTCTGAAAACTTCGTGTTGATCCGTGTTGATGGCGAAATTAGAAGGATAACACATAAATAACGCCATGGTGAATCCTTGTGTGTGGTACCGAGCATCGATTTGATATTCACTGACAAAAATTGTAAGGAATTAAGCAGCCCGTTTCCACAGAGCTTTCCACGGAGCTTTGTCGCCATCTTCTGCCTCTTTTCGGTGCTACCCCCCCCCCCCTCAGATGACACACATTCGGTGCTACATTTCCCCCCTCAAAATGACACGGAATACATTCTTTAATCGATTGCAAACATGTATGCTTTCCTCTTCAGAACTATTTGAATCATATTCATAACTGGATGTGTAACAAGAAAGCATATTCTCCGAATCTGAACTCTGAAGTTTTGAGTGTTTTGATTCTGGAGCAAGGCAGTTTGTGAAGGAGTATCTTTGCATGACATCACGAATAAGGGGGCGGGACCTTCTGAAACTGGCCACTTCCGGATTCAAATTGAAGTACTTTTTAGACACTTTAAGTCATTTTTATTGGTGTTTTGCATTTGACTAAAAATATCAGCCTGCACGTTTTGGCTATTTTAGATGCTAGAAAACGTTTTTCTGATGTCAGTTAGGAAACAAAAAAATGGTGTCGGTTGTCCTTTAAGGCTTGTATAAGTAACCTGTATTGGTGTGTACTGAAAAATATGCTCTATAAAGATATGTACATCTACAACAGAGAATACTACATATGTTACTAGAAAAATATTCGTATGTACCGTTGTTCGTAACTCGAATGTTCATAAGTAGGGGGGGCGTCTCTTGTATGGACAGCTAGTTAGCTGGCTATCTATTGGCTACCTATCTGTCTGCCTATCTATTAGCTATCTATTAGCTAGATAGCTTTTTATTTATTAATAATAATAATAATACATTTCATTTTCGAGTCATTCCGGGTTGAGTGAACGCTGGCGCGTGTGGCTGCCGCTGCTCACCCACAGAAAAACTTATCCTGTACAGTGTAAAGTGACCTTGAGAGTTTTGAAACGCGCTTATAAATGAAATGTATTATTATAATTATTATTAATGCTTCTGTTCACTTTTCAGGATGAGAAACTCGATGGAGACAACCGCTACTTCTGTGAAAGCTGTCAAAGTAAACAGAACGCCACCCGGAGGATCAGACTGCACAGTTTGCCTCCCACCCTCAACCTGCAGCTCATGCGCTTTGTCTTTGACAGGTTTGTCCCCTAAAAATATCCATTACAATTCAATAGTCCGTATCATATTAATGATCTAGATATGAAACAGAAAAGTTATGATGCATGCATGACTCAGGGTTAGCGACCTGCTTAAGTGACAGCATCTGTGATGTGCTCTGTAGACAAACCGGACACAAGAAGAAACTCAACACGTATATCACTTTCCCCGAGCAACTGGACATGGCACCTTTTTTTGAAGTTACAAAAGGTATTTTCATGTTGATGCTCTTTGGCTTCGGTCAGTGATATGCGCCTAAATGACATACAGTGATACCTCGGCTCACAGACTGAATTGGTTCCCAGAAAGTATGCGTGAGGCGAAACGTTCTTCTGCCGAATATTCTTTTTCCATAAGAAAACATTAAAATGAGAATAATGCGTTCGCAGGTCCCCATAAAACATAATTTTCTACTAAATAAGCCTTAAAGCTACACAAAATATACCTTATTTTATATATAATAAATGTGCTATTGTATTGTAATTAAAGAAAGAAACTGTACTGTATGATATAGTCGTTTTATTGACCTTTGTGCTGCCTCTTGATGATATCCGAGTGAGCTTGCCGTGCTTTCTCAGCGATAATACCCTCACTCACACTTTCCCCTGCTAGCTGCTTTAGGTTAATCCAAATCAACAGAAGTTTTTCAACTCTTCTATTGCATGAGACGGTTGCTTAGACAACACAGAAACACCCGTAGCCACACGTAGCAATGGTCGACTTAGCTACTGGCACTGGGACACTAAGTCACACAAATGTACACCTCGTTGGTATTTTTTCATGATCTCCTTCTTCTGCTCGACCGTCATTTTCTTTTGTATGCTCTTTGGCTTAACACTAGCCTGTGGTGGGGTCTTTTTCGCTCCCAAAAAAGCTAAAGTACTCCACGCAATAACAAACCACGTCTGCACTCAAAGAAATGGGGAAATGTTCGTCAGGCGAAAAGTTCGTGAGCCAAAGCGTTCGTAAGCTGAGGTATCACTGTCTTTGTGCTCAATATTTTATTTATTATTTTTTCATCCATTTATTCATCAATTTATCAATGTACCAATTTATCAATGTATCAATTTATTTATCTATTTATTATTATCTATTCTTGTATGGCTAATGAAATGTTTTTCTCATTCTTTATTTCCTTTCTTCTTCCTTTCATAACTTTGCTGCTATATTACTTCCGGGTAGAGTGAACGCTGGCACGAATGGCTGCCGCTGCTCACCCGCACAGAAAAAAAAGTTCTTACCCCATGAGTGTAAAGTGTCCTTCAGCAACCATGACAAAGGTCAATAAAGCCACTTGATTATACAGTACAGTTTATTTCTTTCATTACAATACAATAGCACATTTATTATACATAAAATAAGGTCTATTTTGTGTAGTTTTAAAGGACAACCGACGTCTCCGGACAAGTTGTGTCCATAATTTGTAAAATCGCTTCAAATGACTTCTACTGAGCGTATTTGACAAAGATTCCACCGCATATAGCTATAGTTTACGTTTTAAGACTCACACTGAATATTCCGGAAGTCTTGTTTTCGAATGAGGCCTTCCTTCAGTGACGTAGGGTGAGGTCTCCTCACTCTACGTCACTGAGGAAGGCCCCTGACCGAGAGAGGACATACCTTGCATCACCTCAATGCATTTTGCGATACTTTGTTTGTTCTGAAAAAATCGTGTTGATCCGTGTTGACGGCGAAATTAGAAGGTAAACACATAAATAACGCAATGGTGAATCGTTGTATGTTACACCGAGACAACTCTTTGCTATTTGTTGAAAAAAAATCCAAGCTGAAAAATAAAACTATTTCCAACGGAGCTCTGCCGCCATCTTCTGCATTTTCTGCGACACTACACATCAGTCTTGAGCCATCAAAATGACCCAGAAGACCTTCTTTAATCGATTGCAAACATTTATACTTTCCTCTTCAGAACTATTTGAATCATATTCATAACTGGATGTGTAACAAGAAAGTATCTTCTCCCAATCTGAAGCCATTGTTTTGATTCTCGAGCAATGCAAGACGTCTTGGCGTGACGTCACGAACTGGGGGGCGGGACTTTCTGAAAATGCCCAATTCGCAGCTCAAGCTTTTGCAGATTTTGGACACTTTAATTCTGATTGGTGTTTTGCATTTGACTAAAAATATCTATTTTGGGTATTTGAGATGCTATAAAATGTTTTTCTGATGTCAGTTAGGAAACAAAAAAGTGATGTTGGTTGTCCTTTAAGGCTTATTTAGTAGAACATTATTTTTTATGGTGACCTGGGAGCGGATTATTCTCATTTTAATGGTTTCTTATGGGAACTAAATGTTTGGCAGACCAACTTTTCGCCTTACACACACTTTCTGGGAACCAATGAAGTACGTGAGCTGAGGTATCTGTATTTTGCTTTCAATACAGCAAAAACAAAGGAGTAGACCTTTCTGTGCAAAGTTTTTTGTAGGGGACTGTGTACATTTCTGAAGTTTATTGAAACCCTTTTGGACTGCATGTTAATCCTTCATCCATTTTCTGGGCGTATTGCCTCAAATACTTTCTAACCCAAGGCGTGTGTCCCATTTTTAGATCAGAAGTGTGTGTACGAACTTAGCGCAGTGCTGATCCATCGTGGCATCAGCGCCTACTCGGGACATTACATTGCCCACGTGAAAGACGCTCGTACCAGCGACTGGTACAAATTCAACGATGAAGAAATTGAAAAGATGGAAGGCAAAAAGCTGCATTTGGGTACGGAAGATGATATTGGTAAGTGTACTTCAAACAGGAAGGCGCTTCTTGAATTTTCAATTGTTTGTCAGACTGAATTCACGACCACCACCATCTTGTTATTGACCTCAGCTGAAACTGTGAAGTCTCAGACGCGAAAACCCAAGTGCAGTAAAGGCTACCACTGCTCCAGAAATGCCTACATGTTGGTGTATAAAGTCCAGGAAGAGGAAACCGTCGACGCCGCTGTGGCCCCAGTTCAAGTACCCGGTAGGTTAACCTATTTGCCACCGTATAAGGCGCACCTTCAATGAACAGCTCATGAACTTCATTGGTTCCCAGAAAATATGTGTCAGGCAACAAGTTCGTCTGCCGAACATTTATTTCCCATAAGAAACCATTAAAATGAAAATAATCCGTTCCCGGGTCACCATAAAACATAATTTTCGACTAAATATGCCTTATCTTATGTATAATAAATGTGCCGTTGGATTGTAATCATAATAATAATAATACATTTAATTTCTAAGTATCTTTCAAAACTGTCAAGGTCACTTTACAGTCACAGGATACATTTTTACGTACATATGTTTTTTAACCCTTTACTGCCTGAATTATTTTCTACTTCGAAAAAAAAATTCTGTTCAGTTTTTATGGTCACTGATGGATATAATAACATACTAGCAGCTTCCATTTTTATTATTTTCCAATAATGTAGAAAATT
The DNA here is from genome assembly GCF_051943395.1 of Hippocampus bargibanti. Classification (NCBI taxonomy): domain Eukaryota; kingdom Metazoa; phylum Chordata; class Actinopteri; order Syngnathiformes; family Syngnathidae; genus Hippocampus; species Hippocampus bargibanti. The sequence continues at coordinate 22,842,693 of NC_142745.1, forward strand.
TAATAATGTGCCTAATTTGGCACAATCGTCATGAAAGACCTATATTGAGTGGGTGCCTTTTTTGGAACGTATGTCAAATGCAACTTCAAAGACTAGACTTTTACCCATATGACAGCTTTTTATTAAAATAATAAAATACATAAAATATTTACATAAAATACATACATAATTTACATAAAATATTTACATAACATGTTTACGATGAGAAGGTTTCTTCAGCCGTCATCTGTACAAAAGTGAAGGTTTCGGACGTTTCGCCTCCTATCCAAGAGGCTTCGTCAGCGAACTAAAGTCTGACTGGTCGTATCGGCCCCATTTATATATCCCTAATGTCCAGACCTGGTGGCGCCGGACATGTTTACATAAAAATAAATAGTTCCTTTACAGATAAAGAAAACTAGCTAATAACCATGGAATAATGCAAATTGTATATGTTTTTACGATAATCCGGTTACTACGGTGCTCTTTTTCATCTCCCGCCGGCCATTTTACTATGTTTATATCGATACACGCCATCGGTCGCGCCATTGGTCGACTTGGTCACGTGAGTTTGTTACGTGCCCAGCACCCGTGTAGCAGAGCCATTTCCATTTTCAGACGCGAGCTCGTGTGTAGCAGACGAGATTGAAGTGTTTGTGTTAAAAGGTAAAAATGGGAAGCAGAAGAAGATTGATGACTTTTTTTAAATTGCATACATAATACAGTAAGATGTAAGCGTTGCAGTTTCCCTGTTGTGTTATGTACATGCCCGCTGTACTGTATATGAATGCAATCGTTTTTTGCAACAATGTTTCTTGTTTTGTCTGCTGAAGCGTGATGATTTTGAAAATTATTAACATTCCATACTGTGTATTAAAGGACAACCGATGTTACTTTTTATATTAAACACCAATAAAAATGACTTCACGCCAAGACGTCTTGCATAGATTCGGATAATATGCTTTCTTGTTACACATCCAGTTATGAATATGATTCAAATACACTGTAGTTCTGAAGGTTAAAGCATACATGTTTACAATCATTAAAGAATTATATGTGCCATTTTGAGGCAACATTGGGGGAACATCTCTCACCCCCCAAAAAAATGGCGAGCTCATGGCCAGCTCCGTTTCTTATATGGCGCTTGGATGCCCTCTTTTGGCGGCTTTTGTTAATGCAGTTCGGCGCAGGACGGATATATGGACAGTATGGTTATATTGGCATTTTTTTCTAACTCCCGAGAATATCGATATAACGAGACTTTACTGTACTTACGTGATATCAGAATCAGAATCAGAATCAGAATACCTTTATTCGTCCCGCAATGGGGAAATTTGCAGTCCACAGCAGCAATTGAAGAGGGATTGATCCATGACGAAAAATAGAAGGAGCTTTGATGATAGAGGTGCGCACATTGTGTTGCGCAAGAAGGAGATGATGTCACTGACACTCTTAAAGGCAAAGCTGCACATAACCTGTTTTAAAGGGACACGTAACTTGTGATGCATCAGTTCCAATCGGCACTTGAACTGCTACCTTTCATTTTTTTTATCTATGAGCATTTATCTTTAGTGTACCGAATTCGGCACAATCGTCTGTAAAGGGTTAACTCAAATAGACAGAAAGCTAGCTTGCTAATAGGTAGCCAATAGATAGCTAAAAGATAGCCAGCTAGATAGCCAATAGAAATAAACTGTATTGTATAATAAAGTGGTTTTATTGACCTTTGTGGTGGTCGTTGATGGAGTTGCCTCTTGATGATATCTGAGGGAAGTTGCCGTGCTAAGGGTGTGGCTAAGGGTGTTTCTGTGTTGTCTAAGCAACGGTCTAAAGCAATAGATAATATAATTTTATTATACATAAAAGAAGGTATATTTTGGGTAGGTTTAAGGCTTATTTAGTGTAAAATGATGTTTTATGGGGACCTGGGAACGGATTATTCTCATTTTAATGGTTTCTTATGGGAAATAAATGTTTGGAAGGCAAACCTTTCGCCTTATACACCCTTTCTGTGAACCAATTAAATTTGTAAGCTGAGCTATCACTGTATAAGTGTTCGATTATTGGACCCCTCTGTTGCAAGACATGTCAGAACATGTGGCAAAATGAACGTGCGACATCTCGACTGCTTGATACTCCAGAAGCATGCTAGATGCTAGACAACCAATCCTGTAGGAGTATTTTACACCATGTCGGTTACGATGTGCCACCACAAGGCAAAATGGGCCACAAGCATGAACCGTCGGGTGAACATCGGCTTGTGTTGACGTCATCTGACTAACCTCTGTACTTGCAGTTAACATCATCTGCTGTCTCGTCTGAAATTTGTTTCCCTCTTTTCCAAACTCCATCAGGGTTCCTTCAGAGGTTGGTGGACCAGGACAACCATAAATTTGAGGAGTGGTGCAGTGAAATGTCGGACATGAGGAAACAGAGTGTGGATAAGGGCAAAGCCAAGCATGAAGAAGTCAAGGAGCTCTACGATCTGTTACCTGCCAGAGATGGTCAGTAAGCATGTTCTCCAGCCATCTTGGAAATTAATTGTTTGCTTCATGTGGTGTAAAAGACCAAAAAATGGATTTGATGCAGAGGAATTTGACCTTGGATTATAGTTTGTCGACACTGCACTCGTCTGCCAGAACGTACCAAAAGAGCGAATGGAATATTCATTTACCCATGGTGCTTTGCAGGATTTACATCCAACATGGCGGATGGTTTTAGAGTGAGAAGAGGAGTCAAACTCTAAAAGATATTAAAATTAAGCAGCAAACAAGCATTTTTTTCCAGTTTTTTTAAGAAACAATGGAATAAGTCTATGGAGGGTCGTGACAATTGGTTGCAGCAAACTGCTGTTGTTGATTCCAATTTAGTGGCTGACGGGAACGATGTCAGAGCTGTTGCAGCACATTGGACATTTTCAAAGCAAATAAATTACAGTGATACCTTGTCTTACGAACTTAATTGGTTCCCAGACATAGTGTGTAAGGCGAAAAGTGTGTATCCCAAACATTAATTTCCCATGGGAAACCAGAAAAATGAGAATAATCCGTTCCCAGGTCACCATAAAACATACTTTTCTTCTTTCTAATTTTCTTCTAATATATTCCCCCTGTACACTGCAGTTCACGTGTTGAGAAAAATGTCTCCTAAAACCATGTGTGGATACTAAACAAAGGATGACTTGTTTTAAAATAAATACAGTGATACCTCAGCTTGCCAACTTAATTGGTTCCCAGAAAGGGTGTGTAAGGCCAAAAGTTTCTCTGCCAAACATTTATTTCCCATAAGAAACCATTACAATGAGAATAATCCGTTCCCAGGTCGCATAAAACATAATTTTCTATGAAATAAGCCTTAAAACTACACAAAATATTCCTTTTGGTATGTATAATAATGTGTGATGGTATTGTAATGAAAGAAACAAACTATACTTTATAATAAAGTGGTTTTATTGACCTTTGTGATGGTCGTTGATGGCTTGATGGAATGGAGTGGCCGCTTTCATCAGCATTAAACACTTGATGAGGAACGTAGCCTTCTTCTTCCACCAACTTGAAGAATGATTCCTGTAAGCTTTGGCAGCTTTATCGTCAGAACTTGCTGCCTCACCATGACGAATGACACCATGAATCCCTGCACGACGCTAAAAAGACAACTGACGCCTCCGGACAAGTTGTGTCCATAATTTGTAAAATCACTTCAGATGACTTTTACTGAGCGTATTTTACAAAGATTCCGCGGCATATAGCTATATTTTACGTTTGAAGACTCGCGTTGAATATTCAGGAAGTCTTGTTTTCGAGTAGATGACGATCCCCACGTGACATCACGTTTAGAACGCCCCTGACCGAGAAAGCGACACTCAATGCATTTTGCGGTACTTTGTTTAGTCTGAAAACTTCGTGTTGATCCGTGTTGATGGCGAAATTAGAAGGAAACACATCAATAATGCGATGGTGAATCGTTGTGTGTTGCACCAGGACTACTATTTGATACTAGTTGACACAAATTCCCATCAGACAAATCAGCCCATTTTCAACGGAGCTTGGGCGCCATCTTCTGCATTTTCTTAGTGCTACATTGCTGTCATTAAGGCCTCAAATTGATATGAGAGGACTCCTTTAATCGATTGCAAACATTGATGCTTTCCTCTTCAGAACTATTTGAATCATATTCATAACTGGACGAGTAACAAGAAAGCATCTTCTCCGAATCTCAACTCTGTGAGCCCATTGTTTTGTTTCTTGAGCAAGGTAAGACTTCTTGGCGTGACGTCACAAACTGGGGGGGGGGGGGGGGGGCGGGACTTTCTGAAAATCCACAATTCGCAGCTCAATTTTTTGCAGATTTTGGACACTTGAAGTCACTTTTATTGGTGTTTTGCATTTGACTAAAAATATCAGCCTGTGTGTTTTGGGTATTTTAGATGCTATGAAACGTTTTTCTGATGACAGTTAGGAAACGAAAAAATGGTGTTGGTTGTCCTTTAAAGTTCTCGAACCATCCGTGGCTAGCCTTGAAATCATCAATGGATGTCGAACTTCCAGATTGCCTCTTGACCATATCCGAGTGAAGTTGCCGTGCTTTCTCTGCGATAATTTTACCTAGTTCCTCATTAATTGTGTTCTGTTTAGCTGGGTTGATAGCTTTTTGCATCAAGTGTACAGAAGGCTTGTGCGGGTTATTTATGGATCCTGATTGATGGGATATTTTAACCTCGCAGTCTACACACTATCAATAAAGTTGAAATGAGTCCAAATTTCACTGTGTTTTCTATCCATTTTCTCACTCTCTGTCCTCCTCCTGCCTATTTTAATTTGCAGCTGTGTTTCTGTAAACCCCCTCCCCCTCCTCACTGCTGCGTTCTTGACCAATCACATGCGGCTTTAACCGAAGACTGGGGGTGGGGAATAGAGGACAAAAAAAGTCAGCTGCTATTTCCTTGTTTGTAAAACAGGCTCATTCACAAACGATACATCACTCATTGTTGCGCTCCGTGCGTATCCCGAAAAATAGTTTGTATGCCAAGATTAAATTCTCGTCAATTTTAACGTTTGTAAGCCGAAAAGTTCGTTAGCCAAGGCGTTCGTAAGCCGAGGTATCACTGTCGGTTGAAGTAGAGACCAGAAATAAATATTGTGCAAAGTCTCTTGTCTTCGTTTTCTCTGTAACACCGTCAAATATCAAAATAGCACAGGATTGATTGTGTCGTAACTCAAGAAAATTGAAAATGTTTGTTGATTTTATGTGTGATGTCATTCTTTGATTTGAATTCAAAGTGTTTTATGTTGTTTTTGATTGCGGTTGAAGGAGAAGCGTACGAGTTCATCCCTCTGGATTGGTTGAAGAAGTGGTTAGATGACTCGACGGCCACCAAGACAATCGACAACTCCCACTTTGTGTGTTCGCACGGCAAACTGCATCCCGACAAAGTGGGAGATGCCAAGAGGGTTTCTCAGACGGCTGGCCAGGTCCTCTACGAGCGCTACGGTGGAGGCCCAAGGCTTGATGGTACAACAAAGACAAACTGCTGCTAAATGGAAGTCGTTTTGGGATGATTCAGGCGAGAAATGTGTGACGGGAACACGCTACTTGTCTGAAACTGCAGACTCCACTCTATGCCGAGAGTGCGTGGAACAGCGATGCAGGGTACTACGGCTCAAGAATCAACTTCACGAGGACCACAAGGAAGTCTCCAATCTGGTCAAGCGTAACATCAGGTAATCATACAACAACAACAATAATAATAATAATAATAATAATAATAATAATAATAATAATAATACAATTGATTTCTAACTGCCTTTTGAAACTCTCAAGGTCACTTTACAGTCACAGGAAAAGTTTTTCTGTGGGTGAGCAGCGGCAGCCACACGCGCCAGCGTTCACTCGACCCAAAAGTAACTCAAATAGATAGCTAGCTAATAGATAGCTACTGATAGCCACTAGATAGCTAGCTGGGCAGCCAGCCAGCCAGACAGCTAATAGATAAGAAGATGTAGAAGGCTTGAATGGGAAAGTGGAAGGTCGGGCAAGGGAGAAGGGGGAATGATTGTATCTATTAGCGATCTATTAGCTAGCTGGCTGGGTGGCTATCTGTTAGCTGGATGGTGGCTGGCTGGTTGGCTATCTATTGGCTATCTGGCTATCTATTAGCTATTTATTGGCTAGCTATCTGGCTGGCTATCTATTATCCGGCTATCCGGTGGCTAGCTGGCTGGTTGGCTGGCTATCTGTTGGCTATCTATTAGCTAGCTAGCTGGGTGGCTATCTGTTAGCTGGATGGTGGCTGGCTGGTTGGCTATCTATTGGCTAGCTGGCTATCTATTAGCTATTTATTGGCTAGCTATCTGGCTGGCTATCAGCTATCTAGTGGCTAGCTATCTATTGGCTATCTGTTAGCTAGCTGGATATCTGCTGGCTATCTATTAGCTAGCTAGCTAGTTTTTTATTTATTTGAGTTATTTAGGGTTAAGTGAACGCTGGCGCATGTGGCTACCGCTGCTCTCCCACAGAAAAAAATATCCTGTGACTGTAAAGTGACCTTGAAGGTTTTGTAAGGCGCTTATAAATCAAATGTATTATTATTATTATTATTATTATAACCGATTAACTGAATTTTCACAAAGAACAGACATGTAAAATGGAGAAATGCTGCCCCATCGTAAAAAGGAAAAAAAAAAAACATGGCCGGAGGTCTGACCAACGCCTTATCGGCACCCAAACCAAAAACAAATCCCAAACCAATTTGGGCATGGCGCTCCACGTCATATTTTCAATTCCCAAATACATTTGGGAATGGCAGCGACTGAGTTAGTTTTATTTTAGTTTTAAAACATATTTTTCAAAGAATCATTTTATTGATCTGTATATGTATCTGTTTCCAGTGGAGAAGGTTACTGGGTGGGCAAAGCCTCTTTGCGCAGTTGGAGGCAGTTAGCTCTGGAGCAACTGGACAAGGATGAGCATGAAAGTGAACCCAGCAATGGTCAGAGCAATGGCAATGGCTCACACGCCCACAACAGCCAGGGTAAGAAAGAGCATTGGGTCATTTCAACTCGCTTTTACACCAGGAGCCTTTTTGTAGCCAAACGGCAATCAATGATTAAAAAAATAAATACATCGCTGATCTGATCATAAAAGCAAAATACAGTGACACCTCGGCTTACGAACACTTAAGTTCACGAACTTTTCGCCTTACGAACATTAAATTCGTGAGTTTATAATCTTTGCTCACAAACTCGTTTTCGGCGGACGAACCAAACCACACAGCGCCACGGTGGCTGGCAGACTAGTTTTCCACACCCATTTTGTTGAGTGCAGACGTGGTTTGCTATCGAGTGGAGTACTTTTGCTATTATGGGAGCGAAAAAGACCCCACCACAGGCTAGTGCTAAGCCGAAGAAGACGTGAAAGAAAATGACGGTCGAGCAGAAGAATGATATCATCAAAAAACACCAACAAGGTGTGACTTAGCGTCTCAGTACCGGTATGCTTGGTTGCTATGTGTGGCTAAGGGTGTTTCTGTGTTTTTTAACAACGGTCTCAGGCAATAAAAGAGGTTGAAAAACTTGTTAATTTGGATGAACGAAAAGCAGCTAGCAGGGTATAGTGTGAGTGAGGATATTATCGCCCAGAAAGCATGGCAACTCCACTTGGATATCATCAAGAGGCACCTACATCAATGACTATCACAAAGGTCAATAAAACGACTTGATTAGACAGTACGGTTTATTTCTTTCATTCCAATACAGTAGCACATTTATTATATGTAAAATAAGGTTTATTTTGTGTAGTTTTAAGGCTTATTTCATAGACAATTATGTTTTATGCGCCCTGGGAATGGAATATTCATTTACCCATGGTGCTTTGCAGGATTTACATCCAACATGGCGGATGGTTTTAGAGTGAGAAGAGGAGTCAAACTCTAAAAGATATTAAAATTAAGCAGCAAACAAGCATTTTTTTCCCCAGTTTTTTTAAGAAACAATGGTAGCCAGCAGTAGCCAAAATAGAACTGTATAGTGCCACTTAGCAGTTTTTTTGACAACGATACTAGTACAGCGTGTTCTACCGGAAACAAATTCCTTGTGTGTTCTACATACTTGGCAATAAAGATGATTCTGATTCTGATTCTGATTCTGATAAGTCTATGGAGGGTCGTGACAATTGGTTGCAGCAAACTGCTGTTGTTGATTCCAATTTAGTGGCTAACGGGAACGATGTCAGAGCTGTTGCAGCACATTGGACATTTTCAAAGCAAATAAATTACAGTGATACCTTGGCTTACGAACTTAATTGGTTCCCAGACATAGTGTGTAAGGCGAAAAGTGTGTATCCCAAACATTAATTTCCCATGGGAAACCAGAAAAATGAGAATAATCCGTTCCCAGGTCACCATAAAACATACTTTTCTTCTTTCTAATTTTCTTCTAATATATTCCCCCTGTACACTGCAGTTCACGTGTTGAGAAAAATGTCTCCTAAAACCATGTGTGGATACTAAACAAAGGATGACTTGTTTTAAAATAAATACAGTGATACCTCAGCTTGCCAACTTAATTGGTTCCCAGAAAGGGTGTGTAAGGCCAAAAGTTTCTCTGCCAAACATTTATTTCCCATAAGAAACCATTACAATGAGAATAATCCGTTCCCAGGTCGCATAAAACATAATTTTCTATGAAATAAGCCTTAAAACTACACAAAATATTCCTTTTGGTATGTATAATAATGTGCGATGGTATTGTAATGAAAGAAACAAACTATACTTTATAATAAAGTGGTTTTATTGACCTTTGTGATGGTCGTTGATGGCTTGATGGAATGGAGTGGCCGCTTTCATCAGCATTAAACACTTGATGAGGAACGTAGCCTTCTTCTTCCACCAACTTGAAGAATGATTCCTGTAAGCTTTGGCAGCTTTATCGTCAGAACTTGCTGCCTCACCATGACGAATGACACCATGAATCCCTGCACGACGCTAAAAAGACAACTGACGCCTCCGGACAAGTTGTGTCCATAATTTGTAAAATCACTTCAGATGACTTTTACTGAGCGTATTTTACAAAGATTCCACGGCATATAGCTATATTTTACGTTTGAAGACTCGCGTTGAATATTCAGGAAGTCTTGTTTTCGAGTAGATGACGATCCCCACGTGACATCACGTTTAGAACGCCCCTGACCGAGAAAGCGACACTCAATGCATTTTGCGGTACTTTGTTTAGTCTGAAAACTTCGTGTTGATCCGTGTTGATGGCGAAATTAGAAGGAAACACATCAATAACGCGATGGTGAATCGTTGTGTGTTGCACCAGGACTACTATTTGATACTAGTTGACACAAATTCCCATCAGACAAATCAGCCCATTTTCAACGGAGCTTGGGCGCCATCTTCTGCATTTTCTTAGTGCTACATTGCTGTCATTAAGGCCTCAAATTGATATGGGAGGACTCCTTTAATCGATTGCAAACATTGATGCTTTCCTCTTCAGAACTATTTGAATCATATTCATAACTGGACGAGTAACAAGAAAGCATCTTCTCCGAATCTGAACTCTGTGAGCCCATTGTTTTGTTTCTTGAGCAAGGTAAGACTTCTTGGCGTGACGTCACAAACTGGGGGGGGGGGGGGACTTTCTGAAAATCCACAATTCGCAGCTCAATTTTTTTGCATATTTTGGACACTTGAAGTCACTTTTATTGGTGTTTTGCATTTGACTAAAAATATCAGCCTGTGTGTTTTGGGTATTTTAGATGCTATGAAACGTTTTTCTGATGACAGTTAGGAAACGAAAAAATGGTGTTGGTTGGCCTTTAAAGTTCTCGAACCATCCGTGGCTAGCCTTGAAATCATCAATGGATGTGGAACTTCCAGATTGCCTCTTGACCATATCCGAGTGAAGTTGCCGTGCTTTCTCTGCGATAATTTTACCTAGTTCCTCATTAATTGTGTTCTGTTTAGCTGGGTTGATAGCTTTTTGCATCAAGTGTACAGAAGGCTTGTGCGGGTTATTTATGGATCCTGATTGATGGGATATTTTAACCTTGCAGTCTACACACTATCAATAAAGTTGAAATGAGTCCAAATTTTGTGTAGTTTTAAGGCTTATTTCATAGACAATTATGTTTTATGCGCCCTGGGAACGGATTATTCTCATTGTAATGGTTTCTTATGGGAAATAAATGTTTGGCAGAGAAACTTTTGGCCTTACACACCCTTTCTGGCAACCAATTAAGTTCGCAAGCTGAGGTATCACTGTATTTATTTTAAAACAAGTCATCCTTTGTTTTAGTATCCACACGTGGTTTTAGGAGACATTTTTCTAAACACGTGAACTGCAGTGTACAGGGAGAATATATTCTAAGAGCAAAAAGTGGACCAACATTTCAATGACACACATGAAGAATCAATCTGCATTGTGTGAATTGAATTGTGTATGAGTGGCAACCTGAATTGAGTGGTCCTTTATCTTGTAGACTGCAGTCCTGAGGTCTCGGAGGGCAACGAGGAGGAGATGAAGACATTCAATGAGGACATTGTCTGCACCCACGGTATGTTCGCATGGAGCATGTGGTATGAAAAGATATTCACAAATTGCCTCTTCATATTTTGCTGATATGGGAGTTGGCGACATGTCTTTGTGCATCAGGAGGTCTAAGTATTCTGGACACTGAGCGTAAACTGGTTTCTTGTGAAGTTTGGACCAAGCTCAGGGCCTACTTCCCCAAAGCCCTGGAATTTAACCAAGACCAAAGTCCCTGTCAGCAGTGTCGAGTAAGTGCTCACTCATCCCTTACTTTATGTCAAATAAATACATACATGCACACATGCACACGTGGAGTTACTTCGGGGTTGAGTGAACACTGGCACATGTGGCTGCCGCTGCTCACCCACACAAAAAACACACACACACACGCATACATACATACATACATACATACATACATACATACATACATCAAAGTCAGTCAAAGTCAAAGTCAGCTTTATTGTCAAATATGCTAATATGCATGACATACAGCACAGATGAAATTAATGTCCTCTCGGACCCAGCGTGCAAGACATGCAAGGCACTATAACGTGGCTAAAAAAGACATACAATTGACAACAGACAATACATGTAATTTCTGTATGTAAAGTGAGGTAGTGTCGTATGGAAAGTGAGGTAGTGACGTATGTAAAGTGAGGTAGTGACATATGTAAAGTGAGGAAGTGACGTACATAAAGTGACCTAATGTCGTAATTGCAAAAACAAACAACTAGAAAGGGTTGAAGTGAGGTCTTGTCTAATGAGAAATAACAAAAAATAGAGTTCAGGATGATCGTACAGCATGTAGCGTGTACTCAGAGTTCGGTGAGTGTGGCAGTGGGAAGGGGCAGGCTGGGCAGGGCTGGGAGGGAGTTGAGTCTCCGGACTGCCTGGTGGCAGAAACTGTCCTTGAGCCTGCTGGTCTTGGCTCGGAGACTCCGCAGTCTCCGACCCGATGGCAGCAGGCTGAAGAGGCTGTGGGAGGGGTGGGTGGGATCGCCAGCGATCCGGATGGCTCTGCGGGTGAGGCGGGTGTTGTAGATGTCCTGAAGGGGGGGGAGAGAGACACCGATGATCTTCTCAGCTGTCCTCACGATGCGCTGCAGAGTCTTACGGCAGGACACGGTGCAGGCGCCGTACCACACAGTGATACAGCTGGTCAGGATGCTCTCTATGGTACCGCGGTAGAAGGAGGTCGTGATGGGGGTCGGGGCTCCAACTCTTTTGAGCTTGCGGAGGAAGTACAGGCGCTGGTGGGCTCTCTTGGCCATTGATGCCGTGTTGTGGCTCCAGGACAGGTCTTCGGATATGTGCACTCCCAGGAACTTGGTGCTGCTCACTCTCTCCACTGCAGCACCGTCGATGGTTAGTGGAGCATGCTGGGGGCGCACTCTCCTGAAGTCCACAACAATCTCCTTCGTCTTCTCCACATTCAGACGGAGATTGTTGTCCTTGCACCACGTGGCCAGGCGGCTGACCTCGTCCCTGTAGGCTGTCTCCTCGTCGTTGTTGATGAGGCCCACCACAGTCGTGTCATCCGCAAACTTTATGAAGAGGTTGGAGCTAGGTGATGATGGTGAGCAGTCGTGCGTGAGCAGAGTGAAGAGGAGGGGGCTCAGCACACACCCCTGGGGGGCCCCTGTGTTCAGCGTGATGGTGCTGGAAGTGTTGTCGCCAACTCTGACTGCCTGTGGTCTCCCCGTCAGGAAGTCCAGCAGCCAGTTGCACAGGGAGGTGCTGATCCCCAGTTTGCTCAGTTTATTGGTGAGTTGTTGGGGGATGATTGTGTTGAATGCTGAGCTGAAGTCGATGAACAGCATTCTGACGTAGGAGTCTCTGGTCTCCAGGTGGGTGAGCGCTGTGTGGAGAGCAGTGGAGATGGCATCATCGGTCGAGCGGTTGGGCCGATATGCAAATTGGAAGGGGTCATGGGTGGGGGGGAGGGCAGCCTTGATGTGGTTCATAACTAGCCGCTCGAAGCACTTCATGAGGATGGGAGTGAGTACGACCGGGCGGTAGTCATTGTGGCAGGTGGGGGACGACTTCTTCGGGACCGGGATAATGGTGGTGGCTTTGAGGCACGTGGGCACAACAGCCTGGCTCAGAGAGGTGTTGAAGATGTCCGTGAAGACATCTGTGAGCTCCACAGCGCAGTCTCTCAGAACACGGCCAGGAATGCCGTCGGGACCCGGGGCTTTTCGCGCGTTGGCCTCACGCTGTCCTGGGACAGTGTCAGCACCTGTTCGCCGGGAGGTGGTGGGGTCTTCTGTGCTGGAGTGCTGTTGTCTGCCTCGAAGCGGGCGAAGAAGCTGGTTCAGCAGAGTGGTGGAGTTCTCGCAGGTCTGTGGAGTGGGCTTGTAGTCTGTGATGGTCTGTATCCCACGCCACAGGGATAGCTAGCTGGGCAGCCAGCCAGCCAGACAGCTAATAGATAAGAAGATGTAGAAGGCTTGAATGGGAAAGTGGAAGGTCGGGCAAGGGAGAAGGGGGAATGATTGTATCTATTAGCGATCTATTAGCTAGCTGGCTGGGTGGCTATCTGTTAGCTGGATGGTGGCTGGCTGGTTGGCTATCTATTGGCTATCTGGCTATCTATTAGCTATTTATTGGCTAGCTATCTGGCTGGCTATCTATTATCCGGCTATCCGGTGGCTAGCTGGCTGGTTGGCTGGCTATCTGTTGGCTATCTATTAGCTAGCTAGCTGGGTGGCTATCTGTTAGCTGGATGGTGGCTGGCTGGTTGGCTATCTATTGGCTAGCTGGCTATCTATTAGCTATTTATTGGCTAGCTATCTGGCTGGCTATCTATTAGCTATCTAGTGGCTAGCTGGCTAGTTGGCTAGCTATCTATTGGCTATCTGTTAGCTAGCTGGCTATCTGCTGGCTATCTATTAGCTAGCTAGCTAGTTTTTTTATTTATTTGAGTTATTTAGGGTTAAGTGAACGCTGGCGCATGTGGCTACCGCTGCTCTCCCACAGAAAAAAAAATCCTGTGACTGTAAAGTGACCTTGAAGGTTTTGTAAGGCGCTTATAAATCAAATGTATTATTATTATTATTATTATTATTATAACCGATTAACTGAATTTTCACAAAGAACAGACATGTAAAATGGAGAAATGCTGCCCCATCGTAAAAAGGAAAAAAAAAAAACATGGCCGGAGGTCTGACCAACGCCTTATCGGCACCCAAACCAAAAACAAATCCCAAACCAATTTGGGCATGGCGCTCCACGTCATATTTTCAATTCCCAAATACATTTGGGAATGGCAGCGACTGAGTTAGTTTTATTTTAGTTTTAAAACATATTTTTCAAAGAATCATTTTATTGATCTGTATATGTATCTGTTTCCAGTGGAGAAGGTTACTGGGTGGGCAAAGCCTCTTTGCGCAGTTGGAGGCAGTTAGCTCTGGAGCAACTGGACAAGGATGAGCATGAAAGTGAACCCAGCAATGGTCAGAGCAATGGCAATGGCTCACACGCCCACAACAGCCAGGGTAAGAAAGAGCATTGGGTCATTTCAACTCGCTTCTACACCAGGAGCCTTTTTGTAGCCAAACGGCAATCAATGATTAAAAAAATAAATACATCGCTGATCTGATCATAAAAGCAAAATACAGTGACACCTCGGCTTACGAACACTTAAGTTCACGAACTTTTCGCCTTACGAACATTAAATTCGTGAGTTTATAATCTTTGCTAACAAACTCGTTTTCGGCGGACGAACCAAACCACACAGCGCCACGGTGGCTGGCAGACTAGTTTTTCACACCCATTTTGTTGAGTGCAGACGTGGTTTGCTATCGAGTGGAGTACTTTTGCTATTATGGGAGCGAAAAAGACCCCACCACAGGCCAGTGCTAAGCCGAAGAAGACGCGAAAGAAAATGACGGTCGAGCAGAAGAATGATATCATCAAAAAACACCAACAAGGTGTGCGTTTGTGTGACTTAGCGTCTCAGTACCAGTATGCTTGGTTGCTATGTGTGGCTAAGGGTGTTTCTGTGTTTTTTAACAACGGTCTCAGGCAATAAAAGAGGTTGAAAAACTTGTTAATTTGGATGAACGAAAAGCAGCTAGCAGGGTATAGTGTGAGTGAGGATATTATCGCCCAGAAAGCATGGCAACTCCACTTGGATATCATCAAGAGGCACCTACATCAATGACTATCACAAAGGTCAATAAAACGACTTGATTAGACAGTACGGTTTATTTCTTTCATTCCAATACAGTAGCACATTTATTATATGTAAAATAAGGTTTATTTTGTGTAGTTTTAAGGCTTATTTCATAGACAATTATGTTTTATGCGCCCTGGGAACGGATTATTCTCATTGTAATGGTTTCTTATGGGAAATAAATGTTTGGCAGAGAAACTTTTGGCCTTACACACCCTTTCTGGCAACCAATTAAGTTCGCAAGCTGAGGTATCACTGTATTTATTTTAAAACAAGTCATCCTTTGTTTTAGTATCCACACGTGGTTTTAGGAGACATTTTTCTAAACACGTGAACTGCAGTGTACAGGGAGAATATATTCTAAGAGCAAAAAGTGGACCAACATTTCAATGACACACATGAAGAATCAATCTGCATTGTGTGAATTGAATTGTGTATGAGTGGCAACCTGAATTGAGTGGTCCTTTATCTTGTAGACTGCAGTCCTGAGGTCTCGGAGGGCAACGAGGAGGAGATGAAGACATTCAATGAGGACATTGTCTGCACCCACGGTATGTTCGCATGGAGCATGTGGTATGAAAAGATATTCACAAATTGCCTCTTCATATTTTGCTGATATGGGAGTTGGCGACATGTCTTTGTGCATCAGGAGGTCTAAGTATTCTGGACACTGAGCGTAAACTGGTTTCTTGTGAAGTTTGGACCAAGCTCAGGGCCTACTTCCCCAAAGCCCTGGAATTTAACCAAGACCAAAGTCCCTGTCAGCAGTGTCGAGTAAGTGCTCACTCATCCCTTACTTTATGTCAAATAAATACATACATGCACACATGCACACGTGGAGTTACTTCGGGGTTGAGTGAACACTGGCACATGTGGCTGCCGCTGCTCACCCACACAAAAAACGCACACACATACATACATACATACATACATACATACATACATACATACATACATACATACATACATACATACATACATACATACATACATACATACATACATACACTCGTATATACACATACATACACACATACATACACACACGCACACCCACGCACACGCGCGCACACATGCACATGCACACACACATAACACACATACATACACACATACATACATACATACACGAATACACACATGGATACACACACAAATACACAAATACACACATAAATACACAAATAGACACATGAATACATCAATTAATGAATTAATTGACAAACAAACAAGTTCGATTGAAACCGTTAGTTTGGTCGATTGTTTTAAATCTGTCACTAAATCATATCATTTGTAATTTGGACTTCAAGACGGCGCCGCGAGAGTGGCTGCCTTTCCAGCAGCTCATGTATTTTGTTTTTCTACTTTCATTCCTTTTATCACTTTGCTGCTGTGAAATGCTTGATCCAATCCAATCCAATTGTATTTTATTTTGTTGTTGTTTTGACTTCAAGATGGCGCTGCGAGAGTGTCTGCCCTTCCAGCAGCTCCTGTAATATGTTTTTCTACTCCTTCCTTTCTTCTCACCTTCCTTTCATAACTTTGCTGCTGTGAAATGTCAATTTCTCCACTGCGAGACTAATTAAGTTCAAACCAAAGAATGGTACTTGGGTGCCAAAAAAGTGTGCTCAGTGCATCCTCGTCTGCATGAAATCTGTCAGTAAGGAGCGAATCAGAATGCTACGACTTTTTATGTGTCCAGACGCTGGAACAGGAAGAAAAGGACAATGAGGCTGTGAGTAAAATGATGGCTTTGGACCAGAAGAACCAACTCCTCAACCTCTTCCATGAGAAAAACCGACCAACCCTCAGCAAGTGGCCCCAGGTAACAAAATGGATCACGGTCACTATGCTGAACTTTGTTCATCAATGTTGTTTTATTGTATGTTTTCAGGACACAGATGTACTCTATGTCGTCTCTCTGTTTTTTGTGGATGAATGGAGAAAATTTATCAGGTATGGTTTTCTTTTTTATAATAATAATACATTTTATTTATAAGCGCCTTTACAGTCACAGGATAAGTTTTTCTGTGGGTGAGCAGTGGCAGCCACGCGCGCCAGCGTTCAGGCAACCCGGAATAACTACAGATATAAAGCTAACGAGTTAATTAGAAAGCTAGCTAGCTAGCCAGCCAGCTAGATAGCTAATAGATAGCTAGCGAGCCAACTAGATAGATAGTTAGCCAGATAGCTAGCAAGCCAGCTAGATAGCTAATAGATAGCAAATAAAGTGCTAGGTAGGTAGCCAGGCAGATAGCTAGCTACGTAGATAACTAGTTAGACAGATAGAAAGCTAGTTAGCTAATACCTAGCGAGCCAGCTAGATGGCTAATAGATAGCTAGCGAGATAGCCAGTGAGCCAGCTTGATATCTAGATAGCTAGCAAGACAACTAGATAGCTAGTGAGCCAGCTAGATAGCTAGCAAGCCAGCTAGAGAGCTAATAGATAGCAAATAAAGTGCTAGGTAGGTAGCTAGCTATATAGTTAGCTAGTTAGACAGATAGAATAGCTAACTAGATAGATAGAAAGCTAACTAGCTAGCCATTAGCTAGCAAGTGAGCCAGCTAGATATTTAATAGATAGCTAGCGAGATACCTAGCGAGCCAGCTAGATATCTAGATAGCTAGCGAGCCAGCTAGATAGCTAATAGATAGAAAATAAAGTGCTAGGTAGGTATCCAGGCAGATAGCTAGCTACATAGAGAGTTCGTTAGCTAGATAGATAGCCAGATACACTGTAGATAGATAGCTGAATAGCTGGATCAGGGTTGTCAAAGTCATTTTTGGCCGCGGGCCACATTGTAGTTCTGGTTTCCTCTCGACGGCCGTTATGAATTTGGGGAACCCATTAGAATGTTTAAATCCCTTCAAATCTTACATATAGAGCACACAGCAAATTAATGAATAACTCGTTTTCAAATCTGAAGTCAGGAATAATGACTTTTATTGTGGTTGACATCCAAAAATATGAAATTTTGGCTCAGATTTTAGCAATCATCATGGAATTTGATTTGCTTTCGCGGGCCGAAAAAAATGACGTGGCGGGCCGGATTTGGCCCGCGGGCCTTGACTTTGACACCTGTGAGCTAGATAAATAAAAAGAAGTGAAGAGAGGAAACCTTTCTCACACACCCCACGGTTACTTCAGAGCAATGACCACGGTGGGTGGGTGGTTTTTAATTGCAAAATAAACCGTTTTTTTTCTGTGTGTATCAACAGTAATGTCCCAATACCAACATTTCATACAATACACGCATACAATAAGCCAAGGTGAGAACTGAAACAATCCTGTCGCAAAATTATTCGTAATTGGTATTCATTCAAATAATTATTATCAGGATACTAATTTGAATACCTTTGAGGAAGTGTACATTGGAACATTTTACACACTTAAAAAAGATTAAAGTTTGTTTTATTTGTATTTTTTTAGTACAGTGAACGCTTTAGCTCACATACTTTTCGTCTTCCGAACATTAAATTCGTGAGAATGTAGTCTTGGCTACACACACTTTCTGGGAACCAATTAAGTTCGTGAGCTGAGGTATCGCTGTACTGTATTTTCTGGTGGATGAGGCACACCCAAAAAAAGCCTTGTTTTTCTTCAAAAGATGAACCTACGCCGTATACGCCGCTGCGCCTTATCAGTGAAGTCATATTGAGCCACAACAGGTCTTGCAATGACAATCAGCAGCCACCGACTCATTATGCCTTTTTTTAAAACTAAAAATAATATCAAAACAGATTTTTTTGGTAGTCATGTTTTTTTAATGGAATTTTCAACATTTTGAAAAAAAACCTGTATGTGTCCTTGCATTTTCCTGACAGAAGACCCACCAAATCGTCCCCAGTGTCGAGTGTGGGCAACAGCCTCCTGGTATGTCCCCATGGAGGCTTCCTTTTCACCTATGACTCCCTGATCAACGGAGATGCCCAGCAGTGAGTTCCAACATACACACAAAATTCTTCCACATTTTGCCGAAATTCCTGATTTTTTTAAACTTTCATGAGTTCGCCGGAATATTGAGGGAAAATTGCCGAAAATGAATGACATTTCGGGCTTAGCACGTCAACTTCACAGCAGAGGTCGTGAGTTCAAATACATGTGTTGGATTATTTTGATCGTTCGCCCTTGGTTCATTGCTTCGACGGGTGTTGATGGAGGATGGTTAAATCATCAGGGAGCCAGATGTAGAATAGAAAATTGGTTTAATCTTGGTGAGAGCGGAGATATAGTGTGTCCTTTCTCGGTCGGGGGCGTTCCTTCAGTGACGTGACGTGAGGACTCGTCACCAACTCAAAAACTAGACTTCTGGAATATTCAGCGCGAGTCGTAAAATATATATATATGGTGGAATCTTTATAAAATACGCTCAGTAGAAGTCATTTGAGGCGATTTTACAAATTGTCCTTTAAAGGACAACTGACGCCTCCGAACAAGTTGTCTCCATAATTTGTAAAATGAGTTCAAATGACTTCTACTGAGCGTATTTTAATAAAATTCCACCGCATATAGCTATATTTTACGTTTTAAGACTCGTGCTGAATATTCAGGAAGTCTTGTTTTTGAGTTGGTGACGAGTCCGTACGTGACGCCACTAAAGGAACGCCCTTGACCGAAAAAAGACGCATTGTAGCGGTCCTTCCATCACGTCAATGTATTTTGCTGTACTTGTTTGGTCTGGGGACCTCGTGTTGCACCCAAGAGCCGCCAGAAGAGGGCGTCCAAGCTCCATGTAAGGAATTTATCAGCCTGTGGAAACGTAGGTGGCCACAGGAGGTCGGCATTTTGTGCCTCTTTTTCGGTGAGACATTTCCCCTCAATGTTGCCTCAAAATGGCACGGAATAAATTCTTTAATTGATTGCAAACATGTATGCTTTCCTCTTCAGAACTATTTGAATCATATTCATAACTGGATGTGTAACAAGAAAGCATATTCTCCGAATCTGGCGGGACCTTCTACAACTGGCCACTTCCGGTTTCATTTATTTGCAGATTTTGGACACTTTAAGTCATTTTTATTGGTGTTTTGCATCTGACTAAAAATATCATACTGCGTGTTTTGGGTATTTTAGATGCTATAAAACGTTTTTCTGATGTCAGTTAAGAAACAAAAAAATGGTGTTGGTTGTCCTTTAAAGAAATAAACTGTACTGTATAATAAAGTTGTTTTATTGACCTTTGTGATGGTCGTTGCCTCTTGATGATATCCGAGTGAAGTTGCCCTAATATACATGTAATACCCTCACTCCAGTGACGTGCAGTCAGTGGAGGCAGGTGAGGCAGTGCCTCACCTGTCATCATGGAAAGCTGTCATGGAAATATCAAATGAAAAAATAAATTAAACAGTTAGATGTATTTAATGATTTGTACTTTAAAGTTCTTGTCCATTTAACTTCACCGTTTTAGGATTTTTTTCAAAATCGCTGAATTTTCACATTTACCGTTCAAATACTAAGTAGAGCTGATTGATGACGTCAGTGCCTCACCAGCCATGAACCTCACCGCACGTCACTGCCTCACTCACACTGTCCCCTGCTAGCTGCTTTCCGTTGATCCAAATCAACAGAAGTTTTTCAACCTCATCTATTGCCTGAGACCGTTGCTTAGACAACACAGAAACACCCTTAGCCACACGTGGCAATGGTCGACTTAGCGTACTGAGACGCTAAGTCACACAAAGGCACACCTGGTTGGTGTTTTTTGATGATCTCCTTCTTCTGCTCCACCGTCATTTTCTTTTGTGTCATCTTCGGCTTAACACTAGCCTGTGGTGGGGTCTTTTTCCGTCCCATAATAGCAAAAGTACTCCACTCGATAACAAACCACGTCTGCACTCAAAGGAAGAGGGTGACCAAAACTAGTCCGCCAGCCACCGTGGCGCTGTGTGGTTTGGTTCGTCTGCCGAAAACTAGTCCGTTAGTAGTCAAGACTATATGCTTGCGAATTTAATGTTCGTGAGGTGAAAAGTTCGGGAGCTAAAGCGTTCATAAGCCGACGTATCACAGTATTTGTCCTCAATATTGTGACAATCTCATATGAGCTTCCAAGTTGTATTACCACAAACGGACCTAAGTCTTCTTGTGCCGGTTCCAAGCCCGGATAAATACAGAGGGTTGTGTCAGGAAGGACATCCGACGTAAAAGCTTGGCCAAAACAAACATGCGGATCAAACCTCTAAAGATGGAGGACACTGATTTGCTGTGACGACCCCTTAAAGGGAAAAGCCGAATTTGATCCCAACGAGCTAATTTGTCCTGTATATGTGCCGTTTGTTTTGTCCTGCACAGCATTGTTCTGCTGTGGCCCAGCGAATGGGAGGTGATCAGTAAACTCTTCATTGTGGACCAGCCCGTCTCCATCAGCTGCGTCAAACAGGCCACGGCCGCTGGTCCCACCACCAAATACACCACTCAGCCTGGTAACAACACTTTACTTGACTTCAGCCACAAGCGACAGCTAGCCAGCTACACAGCTAACGGCTAGCCAGCTAGCTAGATAACTAATGTTTCCTGCAGTTAATTAGCTATCGGGCTATCTAATTGGCTATCTATGAGCTATATAACTGGCTATTAGCTAGCTGGCTAGCTTTCTATCTATTTGAGTTAGTCTGGGTTGAGTGAACGCCTTGAGAGTTTTGAAAGCTGCTTATTAATCAAATTTATTATTATTATTATTATTATTATTATTATACACCGGAAAATATGGTATGTACAGTAAAGTCTCGTTATATCGATATCGGATATATCGATAGTCCCGGTTATATCGATACTATTTCTATGCACGCACGGAGAAAATTACATGCAAACAGGGTCGGATATATCGATAGTCCCGGTTATATCGATATTTTTTCGGACTCCCTTGAATATCGATATGACGAGACTACTGTATCTAGCTAGCTAACTTTCTATCTATTTGAGTTATTCTGGGTTGAGTGAACGCCTTGAGAGTTTTGAAAGCCGCTTATTAATCAAATTTATTATTATTATTATTATTATTATACACCGGAAAATATGGTATGTAGTTGTTTTTATGGTATTTTCAGATCTATGCTGGGAGTGCAGAGAAGGTTTCCTTTTCCAGCAGCAGAAAGACCTCCGAGAGTACACCCAAGCCACCATTTACATCCGCAAAATCATTGAAGACAAACGGGTATGCCAAATCCGCAGACATTTTCGTTCTGTGGTGAAGGAGTCAGTCCAACGTTTTTTTTGCGCTGACTACTCTTGATCATCCGAGTGACAAGTGATTTTTGCCTTTTGAAAAGCTGACGAAAGAGGCTGTTCCCGAGCTGAACGCCAGCAGTTCTGAGGCCGAGGAGGAGAAGGAAGAGCAACCAAAGGTCGTGGATGAGGGAGATCCGGACTTCAGCAAGGTAAAAATCAAGCAACGTCATTTTACTCAACTACAGTGATACCTCAGCTGACAAATGCTTTAGTTCACAAACTTTTCGCCTTATGAACATCAAATTCGCGAGAATATAATAATAATAACAATAATAATAATACATTTCATTTCTAAGTGCCTTACAAAACTCTCAAGGTCACTTTACAGTCGCAGGATCAGTTTTTACGTGGGTGAGCAGCGGCAGCCACATGCGCCAGCGTTCACTCAACCCAGAAGTAATTCAAATAGATAGAAAGTTAGCTAACAGATAGCTAATAGATAGCCAGCTAGACAGTTAGCGAACTAGCTAGATAGCCATTTAGCTAATAAATAGCCAGCTACATAGCCAGATAGCTATTAGGCGCACTTATTGTTTTAAAAGTGAAGACAAAATAATGTACTTGTACATTTTATCTGACTGCACTAGTAGGATCTGGACGGCGTTGTAGCATCATGTGATGCTTCGCAGGATGCGGCGCGCATGCGTACTCTTCAAGCTGCTTAGTGCCCCCTCCAGGATGGAGATCAGGTGCAGGAGGGTCTCCTGGTCCATGTGGAGAACCCGGCAGCTTGGCTCTGCGCCAGAACCGCACCCTTGCGTCAGGTGCAGCTTGGTGACCAAAGTGGCAGCGACTGGCCAACTGTACATACAATTAACATACAAACTAGTTTTCGGCGGACTAGTTTCCATTGAGTGCAGACGTTGTTTGTTATTGAGTGTAGTGCTTTTGCGATTATGAAGAGGACACAAAAGAACATGACGGTTGAGCAGAAGAAGGAGATCATTCCAAAAACACCAACGAGATGTGCGTTTGTGTGACTTAGCGTCTCAGTGCCCGTACACTAAGTCGACCATTGCTGCGTCTGGCTAAGGGTATTTCTGTGTTGTCTAAGCAACAGTCTCAGGCAATTATTTGCTAGCTTTCTATCTATTTGAGTTACTTCCGGGTTGGGTGAACGCTGTCGCGTGTGGCTGCCGCTGCTCACCCACAGAAAAACTTACCCTGTGACTGTAAAGTGACCTAGAGAGTTTTGAAAGGCGCTTAGAAATGAAATGTATTGTTATTATTGTAATAGAAGAGGTTGAAAAACTTCTGTTGCTTTGGATTGACGAAAAGCAGCTAGCTGGGGACAGTATTATCACAGAGAAAGCACAGCAACTTCACTCGGATATCATTAAGAGGCAACTACGTCAACCACCATCACAAAGGTCAATAAAATGACTTTATTATACTGTATAGTTTTATTTCTACAATACATTACAATACAAAAGCACAATTATAATACATATAATTAGGTATATTTGGTGTAGTTTTAAGGCTTATTTAGTAGAAAATCATGTTTTATGGGGACCTGGGAATGGATTATTCACATTTTAATGGTTTCCTATGGGAAATTAATGTTTGGAAGACAAACTTGGCTTTACACACAATTTCTGGGAACCAATTAAGTTCGTGAGCTGAGGTATCGCTGTATGACGAATACACCTGCCACCCCAAAATAAATTGGGACAGGGGTGTGTTCCAAAATGTTCAATGCCTAGGTGCCAAACCGCAAATTTGCAATTTTTACTATTTATATTCCCATATTCAGTCTTGTTGTTTTTCTCTCAGTCAGAAGATGCCGCTAAGCGGCTTAAACTAAATGACGGCAGCGCTTCAGAAGGAGGAGCGGCTTCTCCAGAAATCAACATCACTAAACTCGGTGGCACCAGGAGAAGCACGAGGCACCGCAAACTCCGAGGGGAAAAAGCTCTCATTGTGTCCGCCAATCAGACCCTCAAAGAGCTGAAAATTCAAGTAAGGAAACACACGCGCACACATGTGCACACACACACACGTTTTTTGTTCAGTTTAAAAAAGCAAAAAAAAAAATGAATGCAAGAAAAATATTATCCTGCATCTAAGGCACAGGTGTCAAAGTCAAGGCCCGCGGACCAAATCCGGCCCGCCACATCATTTTTTTCGGCCCGCGAAAGCAAATCAAACTTGTTAAATTCCATGATGATTGCTAAAATCTGAGCCAAAATGTCATATTTTTGGATGTCAACCACAATAAAAGTCATTATTCTTGACTTCAGATTTAAAAACGAGTTATTCATTAATTTGCTGTGTGCTCCATATGTAATATTTGAAGGGATTTAAACATTCTAATGGCTTCCCCAAATTCATAACTGCCCTCGACAGTAAACCATAACTACAATGTGGCCCGCGGCAAAAAATGACTTTGACACCCCTGATCTAAGGGCAATTGCTGTCTCCTATTTTGCGATCACTAATTTGCCTCGCAGTGGTACTTCTAGCTTGCTATCTCTGGCTCTCTAACTATCTCTCTAGCTAGGTACCTCTATCGCTCTAGCTAGCTAACTTGCTAGCTCTCTACCTCGCTATCTGTCTAGCTAGCTATCTCTCTAGCTAGCTATCGCTCTATCCCTCTCGCTATCTATCTCTGTAGCTCTCTAACTAGCTATGTCTCTAGCTATCTCTCCCTCTAGCTATCTATCTCTGTAGCTCTCTAACTAGCTATCTCTCTAGCTAGCTATCTCTCTAGCTAACTAACTTGCTAGCTCTCTAGCTAGCTATCTCTCAAGATAGCTATCTCTGTATCTCTCTAGCTAACTAACTTGCTAGCGCACTATCTATCTCTCTAGCTAGCTATCTCTCCCTCTAGCTATCTATCTCTGTAGCTCTCTAACTACCTATCTCTTTAGCTAGCTATCTTGCTAGCTCTCTAGCTAGCTATATCTCTAGCTACCTATCTCTCTATCCCTCTAGCTATCTATCTCTGTAGCTCTCCAACTAGCTATCTCTCTATCTAGCTATCTCTCTATCTCTCAAGCTAGCTATGGCTAGTGTTTATTCTACAAAAGGGACTAGCCCAAAAAAAATCTTATATTCATATTCTACATATAAATACCAAGCGGGTAAATGTCAATATAGCATAATCAATACTAGCTGTCGCTCGCTATCTGTTATTATTATTATTAGCTAGCTGTTAGCTATGTATTAGCTATCGATTAGCGGTCTGGCTGGCTGGCTAGCTATCTCTTAGCTATCTATAAGCAGTCTAGGTGGCTGGCTAGCTATCTAGCTAACTATCTATTAGCTACTTATTAGCTAGCTAGCTTTCTGTCTATTTGAGGTACTTCCGGGTTGAGTGAACGCTGGGGCATGTAGCTGCCGCTGCTCACCCACGGAAAAACTGATCCTGTGACTGTAAAGTGACCTTGAGAGTTTTGAAAGGCGCTTATCTATGAAATGTATTATTATTGGATTGGATGGGATTTGCCTTTGTTAGTTTCTCAGTGGAGAAATTTACATTTCACAGCAGCAAAGTTATGAAAGGAATGAAAGTAGAAAAACAAAATACGTGAGCTGCTGGAAAGGCAGCCACTCTCGCGGCGCCGTCTTGAAGTCAAAAGAACAAATGTTGTCTCTTGTTATGAAACAAATTTGAAGGCAAAAATACATGTACAGTGATGCCTCAGCTAACGGACTTAAATTGGTTCCCAGAAAGTGTGTGTAAGGCGAAAAGTTTGTCTGCCAAACAATAATTTCCCATAAACCATTAAAATGAGAATAATCCTTTCCCATGTCTCCATAAAACATCATTTTCCAGTAAATAAGCCTTAAAGGACAACCGACGTCTCCGGACAAGTTGTGTCCATAATTTGTAAAATGGCTTCAAATGACTTCTACTGAGCGTCTTTTACAAAGATTCCAGCGCATATAGCTATAGTTTACGTTTTAAGACTCGCGCTGAATATTCAGGAAGTCTTGTTTTTGAGTGAGGCCTTCCTTCAGTGACGTAGGGTGAGGACTCCTCACTCTACGTCACTGAAGGAAGGCCCCTGACCGAGAGAGGACATACCTTGCATCACCTCAATGCATTTTGCGGTACTTTGTTTGTTCTGAAAAAATCGTGTTGATCCGTGTTGACGGCGAAATTAGAAGGTAAACACATAAATAACGCAATGGTGAATCGTTGTATGTTACACCGAGACAACTCTTTGCTATTCCACCGCATATAGCTATATTTTACGTTTTAAGACTTGTGCTGAATATTCAGGAAGTCTTGTTTTTGACTTGGTGACGAGTCCGTACGTGACGTCACTAGAGGAACGCCCCACACCGAAAAAAAGACGCATTGTAGCGGTCCTTTCATCACATCAATGTATTTTGCTGTACTTGTTTGGTCTGAAAACCTCGTGTTGCATCCAAAAGCCGCCAGAAGAGGCCGTCCAAGCTCGATATAAGGAATTTATCAGCCTGTAGAAACGTAGGTGGCCACAGGAGGTCGGCATTTTGTGCCTCTTTTTCGGTGAGACATTTCCCCTCAATGTTGCCTCAAAATGGCACGGAATAAATTCTTTAATTGATTGCAAACATGTATGCTTTCCTCTTCAGAACTATTTGAATCATATTCATAACTGGATGTGTAACAAGAAAGCATATTCTCCGAATCTGGCGGGACCTTCTACAACTGGCCACTTCCGGTTTCATTTATTTGCAGATTTTGGACACTTTAAGTCATTTTTATTGGTGTTTTGCATCTGACTAAAAATATCATACTGCGTGTTTTGGGTATTTTAGATGCTATAAAACGTTTTTCTGATGTCACTTAGGAAACAAAAACAGTGATGTCGGTTGTCCTTTAAAACTACACCTAATATACCTTATTTTATGTTTAAATGTGATATTGTATTGTAATTAAATAAATTAACTTCTGTATAATAGTCGTTTTATTTACCTTTGTTATGGTCGTACGCTTTCTTGTTACACATCCAGATATGAATATGATTCAAATAGTTCTGAAGAGGAAAGCATACATGTTTGCAATCGATTAAATAATTTATTCCGTGTCATTTTGAGGCAACATTGGGGGGAAATCTCTCACCCAAAAAAGGAACAAACAAAATGGCAACCTCCAGTGGCCACCTCCGTTTCCACAGGCTGATAAATTCCTTATATGGTGCTTGGCCGCCCTCTTCTGGCCTTCTGGCGGCTTTTGGGTGCAACACGAGGTCCCCAGACCAAACAAGTACAGTAAAATACATTGACGTGATGGAAGGACCGCTAGAATGCGTCTTTTTTACGGTCAGGGGCGGTCCTTTAGTGACGTCATGTACGGACTCGTCACCAACTCAAAAACAAGACTTCCTGAATATTCTGCGCGAGACTTAAAACGTAAAATATAGCTATATGCACTGAAATCTTTGTAAAAGATGCTCAGTAGAAGTCATTTGAAGCTATTTTACAAATTATGGACACAACTTGTCCGGAGACGTCGGTTGTCCTTTAAAACTACACCGGATATACCTTATTTAATTTAATGTGTAATAAGCCATTAACCCCCAAGCCATTAACTCTTTGAACTCTTTCAACAGTAGCCAAAATGGAACTGTATAGTGCCACTTAGCAGTTTTTTTGATAACGATACTAGTGCAGCGTGTTCTACCGGAAACAAATTCCTTGTGTGTTCTACATACTTGGCAATAAAGATGATTCTGATTCTGATTCTGATAAATGTGATATTGTATTGTAATTCAAGAAATAGATTTTACTGTGTAATCAAGCGGTTTTATTGACCTATGTGATGGTCGATGATGGCTTGATGGAATGGCTAGCTTTTGGCATCAAGTGTCTCAAGGAGCTCTGGATTGTACATCTTGGAAGTTGTGATATTGCAACAGCAGCAGATACAGGCAGACACACTAAACACTATATTAATAGCTGTTTCCCTTGCTTGTATGTTCTCTTCAAATTGTACAGATGGCTTGTACGGATTATTTGTGAAGCCTGATTGATGGGATATTTTAACCTTGCAGTCTACACTCTACCTTTGAACTATCAATAAAGTTGAAACGAGTCCAAAATTCACTGTGGTTTGTATCCATTCTCTCACCATTTCACTTTTGTTTTAACCGATAACCCATAACAGAGTCATTCCATAAGAGGTGAACTGTGAAGGTGCAATCCAAGCCCATTTCATGCTCTGTTCTTGCAACTCTTTAGATTATGCACGCCTTCTCTGTGGCACCGTTTGACCAAAACCTCTCCATTAATGGGAAAGGTCTGACGGACGACTCGGCCACGTTGGGAAGTTTGGGCGTCATTCCAGAGTGTATCATCTCTCTCAAGGTAAATAAGATGCCACCATTTAATTGCGTTTGCTTTGGGGTGACATTTCAAAGCATTTTCATGCTACTGTGTGTTAATTCAGGCCGACGAGCCAATCGCTGATTTTGCAGCCATGGATGACGTCTATCAAGGTGAGTGTCGTCATTAACTCATCGACTGCCAAAAATCTGGCAGAGTTTTAGGACGACATAAAAATTCAATGCGGTGTTAGAAACCTTATAATACATTTCATTTATAAGCGCCTTTCAAAACTTTAGTCACAGGATACATTTTTTTTTTCCTGTGGGTGAGCAGCGGCAGCCACACGCGCCAGCATTCACTCAGCTAGCTAGCTAGCGAATAGCTAGTGAATAGTTAATGGCTCGCAAATAGATAGCTATTAGCAAGCGAATAGACAGCTAATAGCTAGTGAATGGATGACTAATAGCTAGTGAATAGATAGCTAATACCTAGCGAATAGATGACTAATAGCTAACGAATAGATAGCTAATACCTAGCGAATAGATGACTAATACCTAGTAAATAGATAGCTAATACCTAGCGAATAGATAGCTTATAGCTAGCTAGCTATATTGCTAATAGATACAGTAGCCAGAGAAATAGATAGCAAGCTAGCTAGCTAGCGAATATATAGCTAATAGCTAGCGAATAGATAGTCAATGACTCGAGCCGGAAGTAATTCAAATAGATAGCAAGCTAGCTAGCGAATAGATAGCTAATAGATAGTGAATACATAGTTAATGGCTAGGAAAAAGATAGTTATTAGCAAGCGAATAGATAACTAATAGCTAGCGAATAGATAGCTAATTCCTAGCGAATAGATGTCTGGTACCTAGCGAATAGATGACTAATACATAGCGAATAGATAGCTAATACCTAGCGAATAGATAGCTAGCTATATAGCTAATAGATACATTGGCCAGCTAAATAGATAACAAACTAGCTTGCGAATAGATAGCTAATAGCTAGCTATATAGCTAATAGATCCAGTAGCCAGCTAAATAGCTAGCTAGCGAATAGTTAGCTAATAGCTAGCAAATAAGTTAGTTAATGGCTAGCGAATAGATAGCTATTCGCGAGCGAATAGATAGCCAATAGCTAGCGAATGGATAGCTAATACCTAGCGAATGGATGGCTAATACCGAGCGAATAGATAGCTAATACCTAGCGAATAGATAGCTAATAGCTAGCTAGCTATATAGCTAATATACACAGTAGCCAGCTAAATAGATAGCAAGCTAGCTAGCTAGTGAATAGATAGCTAATAGCTAGCAAATAGATAGTTAATGGCGAGCGAATAGATAGGTATTAGCGAGCGAATAGATAGCTAATAGCTAGCGAATAGATAGTTAATGGCTAGCGAATAGATAGCTAATACCTAGCGAATAGATAGCTAAAAGCTAGATAGCTATATAGCTTATAGATACAGTCGCCAGCTAATTAAATAGCAAGCTAGCTTGCGAATAGATAGCTAATAGCTAGTGAATAGATAGTTAATGACTAGCGAATAGATAGCTATTAGCGAGTGAATAAATACCTAATAGCTAGCGAATAGATAGCTAATACCTAGTGAACAGATGACTTATACCTAGCGAATAGATAGCTAATAGCTGGCTAGACAGCCAATAGACACAGTAGCCAGCTAAATAGATAGCAAGATAGCTAGCGGATAAATAGCTAATAGCTAGCGAATAGATAGTTAACGGCTAGCGAATAGATAGTTAATGGTTAGCGAATAGATAATGGCTAGCGAATAGATAGCTATTAGCGAGTGAATAGATAGCTAATAACTCGTGAATAGATGACTCATATTTAGACTCTTTTCATCAGGAAAAAAAAGTTACTTCTTAAATGATATGGAACTGGAATTTTATGAGCTTGAAATTAGGGCGGATGTACAAAATACAATGCAATACATACATATTGGTTGATATAGCGCTTTAACAATAGCTGAAGCTAGAACAAAGCGCTAACATGGAAAAAAAGGGAAATGTTTTCCCTTCTGGAAGGGAAACCATTGCCAGAGGAAAAAAAAAACAAACAAACCCCCCAAAAAATTGGTAATGGCGCTCTACGTCGTATTTTCAATTCCAGAATACATTTGTATTCATCAGAAAAAAAAGTTATTTCCTAAATGATGTGTCTGGAGTTATCAGTGCTTGAAATAAGGGCAGATGTCCAAAATACAATGCAAAACATACATATTGGTTAATATGGCGCTTTAACAACAGCTGAAGCTGGAACAGAGTGCTAACATGGAAAAAGGGAAATGCTGCCCCCTCGCGGCAGGGAAAAAAAACAGGTGTCTGACCAGTGCTTTTTCGGCACCCAAGCATTAAAAAACAAAACCCGAATACATTCGGGAATGGCAGTGAATGAGTTAATTGGTTTGACAAAATAATATATATTTTTTATATTTATATTTTTTTCTTGATTCTTATTTATCCAAAATAATATCAAAACAATAAAAAGGCCTGAATGGCTTCAGCCGTGCGAAATAAATCTAAAATATATGAATGCCTAATGTTTATTAGCACATTCCAGAAGATAATGAGTTATTAGCTATCTCTCTCGCTAGCTAACTCTCTAGCTAGCTGTCTCTCCATCTCTCTAGCTAGCTATAGCTAGTGTTTATTCTACAAAAGGAACTAGCCAAAAAAAAGTCATTCATATTCTCCATATAAATACCCAGCGGATAAATGTCAATATAGGATAATCACTACTAGCTCTCATAATCACTACTAGCTATTAGCGATCTTTTAGCTCTAGCTATCTATCTATTAGCGCTAGTTATCTATGTATTAGCTATTTAGCTAGCTTTCTGTCTATTTGAGTTACTTTCGGGTTGAGTGAATGCTAGTGCGTGTGGCTGCCGCTGCTCACCCACAGAAAAAAACTTATCCTGTAATTGTAAAGTGACCTTGACAGTTTTAAAAGGCGCTTATAAATGAAATGTCGATGAAAAGGTTTCTTCAGCCGTCATCTGTACTTTGAAGGTATCGGACGTTTCGCTTCTTATCCAACAAACTTTGTCAGCAAACTAAAGACTTACTGGTAGTTTAGGCCCTATATATATAATAATACATTTTATTTCAAGCGCCTTTCAAAACACCCAAGGACACTTTACAATAAAAACAATAAAACAAAGCACATAACAATAAAACCATAAGTAAAATGATACATAATAAAATAGCAGATAGAACTATACCTTGAAATATATATCCCTACTGTCCAGGCTACGCACACAGACCAATACTTTTTGAATCTAACCACCCTCGACAACACAAACTATGATCTATTATCAGAACCCTCCGGCATAGGGCTAAACTAATACCAACAAGAGTTGGAGGTAGAGAAAAGGAGTCAAAACAGAACAGGCGAGCACTCACTAACTGTGGGTAGCCTCAGTGGTCATTTAACAAATGTCAGAAAGAAAGAATAGGGAATGAAACCAATAATTCTCAAGATACAAAAAGGAGGAGTAGCAGTACCTTACATTGCAGAAGTTTCTGAAAAACTACCAAGAGTCCTTTGGCAACACAAAATTCCTACTTATTTCAAGCCGATAAACACGTTAAGGCAAAAATGAGTGCATCCAAAAGATAGGCTACCAAATGAAAAACAAAGTCATGTAGTTTATTCAATACATTGTAAGAATGAAAATTGTAAAGAGCGGTACATTGGGGAGACTCAACAAATTCTCAAAAAAAGACTTTATCAACATCGCAGGGATAATACTAGTGGGCCTCAATCGGCAGTACATTTGCACCTAAAAGCGAGCAACCACTCATTTGACGACAATGAGGTTGAAATCTTAGCGATTTAGCATAATTTAGCGAAAAGAAGCGATTTTCATAAAACAACCAATCCTTCATTAAACCGGTTTGGTGGGGTGAGGTTCAATTTGGATCGTTCGTACAACAGCCTGCTTAGGCAACATAGGATTAGTAATGCTGATGAGGTGATACTGGTCGAAGTGGGGCAATCAGGCCAGTCGTTAGTCAGAACGACAGGAACTATCAGTGGAGCAGCTGCAGACCTGTGTGCAACCTGAGAGCAGGGACCTATCATAGCAGAGTCCGGCACTGCCATGTCTGGACAGGAGGGATACATATAGGGCCTAAACTACCAGTAAGTCTTTAGTTTGCTGACGAAGCTTCTTGGATAAGAAGCAAAACGTCCAACACCTTCAAATTTGTACAGATGACGGCTGAAGAAACCTTTTCATCGATGGACCACTCCTGTACGACTGAGAGCTTACACAAATATAACTGAAAAGTGTTATTATTATTATCAAAATATGCAAAAGAAAATTAGGACACATACCTGCTCAAGTAAAAGTTACCTAATTATTTTTCCCTAACACTCTGCATTTATAGTGGGAATGCCAGAAGAGGGTTTTAAAGGTAAGCATTATCACACCATTTCTTAATCTATACATGTATAATATATATATATATAGAGTGATACAGTGGCTTACGAACTTAATTGGTTCCCTGACAGAGTGTGTAAGGCGATAAGTGTGTATCCCAAAAAATAATTTCCCATAGGAAACCATTAAAATGAGAATAATCCGTTCCCACAAGACATAACTTTCTACTTTCTAATTTTCTAAGCCTTGAAACTACACAAAATATACCTTATATTATGTATAATAAATGTGCCATGGTATTGTAATTAAAGAAATGAAATGTACTGTATAGTAAAGTTGTTTTATTGACCCTTGTGATGGTCGTTGATGGCTTGATGGAATGGAGTGGCCACTTTCCTCAGCATTAAACACTTGATGAGGAGCATAGCCTTCTTCTTCCACCATCTTGAGGAATGATTCCTTGTAAGATCTGGCAGGTTTATCGTCAGAACTGGCTGCTTCACCATGATGAATGACACTATGAATCCCTGTACGACGCTTAAAGTTCTGGAACCATCCGTGGATAGCCTTGAAATCATCAATGGATGACGAACTTCCAGGTTGCCTCTTGACGTTATCCGAGTGAAGTTGCCGGGCTTTCTCTGCGATAATTTTACCTTGTTCCTCATCAATTGTGTCTATTTAGCTGGGTTGATAGCTTTCTGCATCAAGTGTACAGATGGCTTGTGCGGGTTATTTGTAGAGCCTGATTGATGGGATATTTTAACCTTGCAGTCTACACTCTGCCTTTGAACATTCGAAGTTGAAACGAATCCAAATTGCACCGTGTTTTCTATCAATTTTCTCACTCTGCCTATCTATTTTAATTTGCAGCTCTGTGTCTCTGTAACCCCCCACCCCCACTGTTGCGTTCTTGACCAATCATGTACGGCTTTAATGTATTTTGATTTGGAGTTGTTTGTGTAATCACTGAAGACTGTGGGCGGGGAATAGAGGACAAAGAATAGTCGGCTGCCATTTCCTTGTTAGGCGAACGGGCTCGTTCGCAAACGACACATAAGTCATTGTTGCGCTCCGTGTGTATCCCAAAAAATAGTTTGTATGCCAAGGTAAAATTTTCATAAATGTAACGTTCGTAAGCCAAAACGTTCGTTAGCCAAGGCGTTCGTAAGCCGAGGTATCACTGTATATGCACTGCCATTTTGATGTATCGAAGTAAAAGATTGATTGATAGAATGTTTGTGTGTATTTTCAGGCACTGGTCTTCTCGGACATTGATGACAAAATGTCGCCGTGTTTGAGTTGGAAAAGAAATGCTTTAATTTATCAAGTGTCAATGTATAAAGAAGCTTTATTTTCCTCAGTAGCCATTTTCGAATGGTGACGGTGATCATCATGGAAGCCTGCCATTTTTTTCTTCCCTGTTTAAGGCAAGTTCTCATCCATTGTTTCCACACTTTTGTTGCACTTCTGGTTCAATCATGATCAATACATTGATTGAATTGTTGTCTCCCCAAACCTACATTTTTGTGTCGTTTGGCATTTTAAATTATGGAAGAAAGTACAGTGTTCTGTTCTGTTCGTGTGGAAACTTGTTTAACTCTCATTTGAGATGATCTACGTGTTATGTCAATGCACAAATATGTACAAAAAATATTGTTGGCTCAGCATATGTTGGATAGAAGTTATTTGCTACAGAAATGTTAGCAATGCTAACCTGATTGGTTGAACGTTTGGAACTGTATGCAAGCAGTGTGCTGTTAATTCCACTGTTATTTCTTATTGACAATAAAGTTATTTTTGAAATCATTCTTATACAATTATTGAAAAAGTATATTTTCAAAAGTTAAATATTTTAACATTGATAACTCAAGTTTGTAATGACCCAAAAACTCCATTTGTCTCATGTTACAATGGCCATTTTCTGAATTTGATCAATTGCATATGTACATTTTGCAATGTATAACCATCCATTTTCTGCCACTTATCTAGACAGCTAGCTGGCTAGCTCTCTATTTTAGCTAGCTTTTAGCTATTTGAGTTACTTCCTGGTTGAATGATTATTAGCTAACTCTTAGATAGCTAGCTAGCTTTCTATGTATTTCAGTTACTTCCGGGTTGAGTGATTATTAGCGAACTCTTAGCTAGCTAGCTAACTTTTTTTCAATTTGAGTTACTTCCGGGTTGAGTGAATGCTGGCGCGTGTGGCTGCTGCTGCTCACCTGCAGAAAAAACCGATCCTGTGACTGTAAAGTGACCTTGAGAGTTTTGAAAGGTGCTTAGAAATGAAATGTATTATCCATCCATCCATTTTCCGTAGCGCTTCTTCCTCATTAGGGTCGCGGGGGTTGCTGGAGCCTATCTCAGCTGTCTTCGGGCACGAGGCGGGGGACACCCTGAATTGGTTGCCAGCCAATCGCAGGGCACACAAGGACGACTAACAGTCACACTCACACCTAGGGACAATTTGGAGTTGTCAATCTGCCTGCCATGCATGTTTTTGGAGTGTGGGAGGAAACCGGAGGATCTGGAGAAAACCCACACGGGTCCGGGGAGAGCATGCAAACTCCACACAGGGAGGCCGGACCGGGACGCGAACCGGCGACCTCTGCACTGTGAAGGGTGTGCTAACCACTTGACTACAAACCGTGAAATGTATTATTATTATTATTAATGTTATTATTATCCGGGGTTGGGTCGTGGAGGTATAAGCTTTAATAGACATTTTAATCGCTGCGTCTGGTCATTCATTAAAGCATAACGTGCGGATGCGCAGTAGTCTCCATTTCCGCTTGTGTTCGCGTTTTTTATCATTTCAAAATAATGTATGGCGTACTCCAACTTTTACACGGCAGCTATTAACCAAGGTTAACAGGTATGTGGAACTAACACGTGTTTGAGTTCGTTGTTTTGCTAATTTGTCGCCAGGCCAATCCAGCGAAATGCTGGGCTCGAGTCCGCTGCTCTCTGCTGCGCATTCGTCGGTTTGCGAGTGACGTCACATAGAGAAATAATCTTTGATTTGAGCTTTGAGGACGACACGACGTCGAGGTTAGCCGGGCACGTTTTTTTTCCTGCTAAACTTTCTGTATCCAAATCTTGCTTTCACGAGCATCGCACGAGTAGCAGTAGCACCCCCCAACCTCGCCACCATTCGCGTTGTCATAGTCTCGCGATATTTTTGAGATTTCGAATTTTGGCCACAAAGGTTGCATGTTGTACAGTGTCATCTATGTCATGAATATACACAGCCGTATATGGTCACGTGAGTTACACTGACAAACAATTTTACATTTCCGGGTACGCGTCTGTAGGTACAAGGCAATAGTGGTGTATCGTTCGCGAACGAACGGACGTTTAGAGCCGTCTCTTGGAGCAGGCGCTTAATCGGGAACCCTTTATGGGAGCCCATTCCGCGACCCCAAAGTCAGTCAAAGTCGCACGTGATTGGTCAAATCCGTGGTAGAAGACACACACACAGGTGTGCGCACACACACAGGAATATAAATAAAGTCACATACATTTTTAAAATGATATCGTGTATTGTATATTTTCTTGTAGTAAATTAATTTGGATTGGATTGGATTGGATTTGCCTTTATTAGTCTCGCAATGGAGAAATTTACATTTCACAGCAGCAAAGTTATGAAAGAAATGAAAGTAGAAAAGCAAAACATAGGAGCCGCTAATTTAAGCAACAACAAAAAAAGAAAAACTGAGGATATTGTAGTTTTTTTTTTTTATTATAATTCATTTTACGGATCACTTTAACTTATTTTTGGTAGTAAATTAAGTTAGCAACAAACAACCTGAGGAGCCATTTGGGAGCCGAAAGACAAGGGTCTTTCTGGTGAGCTGAGCCTAAAGAACCGTCTCTCTAAAAAGAGCTGGAATTCCCATCACTACAAGGAAAGCAACTCAAGGGGTTGTGTTCAGCGTTTTTCATCGTAACCGGAAATGTCGTCATGTGCTAATCCTGTTGTCGCCATGTTCAAAATCGACGTAGCTTTATTGCACGATCCGGTAATGTCCAACACGACGTTTAAATAAAGAAATGGATCGTTTGAATAAGACAAGGTAAAGACAAACCACTGAGTGAGGGCATCATGTGTGTTGCTTGTGATCAATTTTTCCGTTCAAATCGATCGTCTCTCCCCTCCATTCTAAACACTTGTCGCCATGTTAGCATAATCTGCTAGAGGTAATTTAGGCTTAATCCGCCGAATAAAAAAATATTAAACACTGGTTGTTTTGGACCAGTGTACACCAATCTAAATCGTGGTTATTTAATAAATACCACAAGCCTTTTCAGAAATACCATATCATAATTTATATTTTTCCACATTTCCACTTCGTTAGCGTGAGCTCTAGTTCGTGATCTTGTAGCAACTGCCGAAATAAATCACGTGCTTTTGTTTAGTCATAATGTAGGGATGTGACAAAAAATGTCAATAATAATTCATCACACATTTTCTAATGTCGTATAAAAGTGCATTTAAATAGCTTTCAAATGATGTATTATAGATTATTGTTCTGTGACAATTTTTTTATGTTCGAAATATGAGGGGATTTTCTGCCTGTAATTACACAGTTGGAATTAAAGGTTTCGAATCGTGGCTCCTCTCTATTTGCTATCTAGCTGTTTAGCTATTGAGCTAGCTAGCTCTCTATTTTGCTATTTAGTTAGCTGGCTATATAGCTGGCTAGCTATTGGCTATTAGTTATCTATTAGCTCGCTAGCTAACTTTCTACCTATTTTTCTTTCTACCGATTTGAGTTATTCAACTATCTATGAGTTATCTATTCGTGATCTAGCTAGTTATCTATTAGCTAGCGAGCTAACTTTCTACCTATTTGAGTTATTCAACTATCTAGCGAACTATCTATGAGTTATCTATTGGCTAGACAGCTAGCAAGCTAACTTTCTACCTATTTTTCTTTCTACCGATTTGAGTTATTCAACTATCTACCTAAGTGATGAGTTATATATTGGCTAGCCAGCTAGCTTTCTATCTATTTGAGTTACTTCCGGGTTGAGTGAACGCTGGCGCGTGTGGGTGCCGCTGCTGACCCACAAAAAAACTGATCCTGTGACTGTAAATTGACCTTAAGAGTTTTGAAAGGCGCTTAGAAATGAAATGTATTATTATTATTATTATTATTGGATTGGATTGGATATGCCATTATTTTATTTATTTTATTTATTTTATTATTATTATTGTTATTATTATTATTATTAAAAACTGAAAATCATTGAGCGAGTTCTTTATTTCAGTTTAAAGTATAACTTTCTTAATTTTTGGCGGATTTTAACGAGTAAGGTACCATTGGAAAGCTTTTGAAATTCTAAACGAGAACGGAAAACACAACAAAAGATTCCAAATAAAAATGAGCAAATATCAATGATCGAATGCAGGCAGATTTTCATCAGAAAACCAAAATGGCTGTCACTGGACACTAGGAAAGAAAATTGCCAGCTCTAGAAATATATATGCTAATGCTTCTTTTTGCTTGAAACTTGGCAGTTATGGAGAAAAATATATATCCTACCACTTGTATGAGTTATACAAATACAACTTTCTTTGTCACCTTTATAAACTGTAGTGTTAGCAAAAAGAGCGTCAACTTCAATCCATTTTTTTCCCCATTTCTTGTTGTCGTATTGGGAAATTTCAAGAACCAGCATGGAGGGAAACGTGTGTAATACGTCATCATAAACTGCATAGCTTGGAAAATCCCACCCAAAATGATTACGTACTTCATAAAAATGCAATGATATACCACTGCGAGTACAGAGTGCGCTCGCTTCACTGGACAGAAACAATGGCGGTGGAATATAGCGAACCGTAGCGAATTGAAATAAAACGTTATAAACATTGAAGAAAATGTTTTCTTTGCAAAGGGTCGAGGAAGATTTCTCGTCTGCGGAGAAGATCAACCAAATGTTCGAACTTCCAAACTACAGCAGCCAGTTGATGCAGCAACTGTGCAGCCTGCGGAAGGAGGGCCACTTTTGTGACTGCACCGTCCTGGTTGGAGACAACCCTCACCGTGCACATAAAATAGTGCTGGCAGCTTCCAGCATGCTTTTCAGGTACTCTGAATATTTCTTTGATCCACGTGCTTATGTTGGAATATTAGGACAACAGACTGAATTTCTATTGAAAACCGCAAACCGTTGCATAGTTTATATCTGGTGTCGGCAATCTGTGGCTCTTTTGATGATTGCATCTGGCTCGCCAATAAAACTCAATACATATTCTGGCTTTTTCACTGTTCATCTGCGGTTTGGGCGGTAGTTGGCGGGAAGCGCAATTTTGATTGGATGATACTGACCTATGGTGTTGATGTCGAAACTGGTAAACGCCCCCTTTTAAATAAGCCTGGCGAGTAAAATGCTTAAAATGAAATGTATTATTATTATTATTATTATTATTATTATTATTATTATTATTATTACAGTAAAGTCTCGTTATATCGATATCGGATATATCGATAGTCCCGGTTATATCGATACTATTTCTATGCACACACGGAGAAAATTACATGCAAACAGGGTCGGATATATCGATAGTCCCGGTTATATCGATATTTTTTTGGACTCCCTTGAATATCGATATAACGAGACTTTACTGTATTATTATTATTATTATTAAAAAATGACGTTGAATGGACGGAAGGATTCACCTTTGGAGAGAAAAAAGTTCTGCCGTGATTCTAATTTGCAATGGAACAATACCATGAATGACACAGTTGAATATCAGTGGCACTTAGCTAGCAAATATATAGCTAGCCAGCTAGCCAGCTAATAGATAGCTAGCTAGGTAGCCAGCTAGATCGCTAACTAGATAGCAGGTAGATAGCTCAAAAAAACTCTCAAGGTCACTTTACAGTCACAGGCTAAGTTTTTCTGTGGGTGAGCAGCGGTAGCCACACGCCCCAGCGTTCACTCAACCTGGAATAACTCAGATAGAAAGCTACCTAGCTAGCTAATAAATAGCTAATAGATACCAAGCTAGCTAGATCGCTAATATGTTTCCTGACTAGCTGAATTGCTAGCTAGCTAATAGATAGATACAGTAGCTAGCTATCCAGATCGTTAATAGCTAGGCAGCTAACCAGAACATTGAGTATTTATTATTTTGGTGATTTTTGACTTGTTGTTTTTATTGTAAACCATAATAGACCCAAACATTCCCGTATATAAATTTGAATAAATTTGCCTCAACCGAACGGACAATTGTTATTTGGACGAGTATGTGACGGCGGCTTTGGGAATGCAGCCATCGAGCTGCGAGCTGACACCGCGATAGAGACCCCTGACGCCATGTCCGCTGACCGTCTGCTTGACGCAGTCCTTTTACATTCAATCCATTTGAATTGATTCACTAAGTTCATTTTTCCCCCCTCACTTAAAGGACAACCGACAAGTTGCGTCCATAATTTGTAAAATGACTTCAAATGACTTCTACTGAGCGTATTTGACAAAGATTCCACGGCAAATAGCTATATTTTACCTTTTAAGACTCGCGCTGAATATTCATAAATTGTTGTTTTCGAGTTGATGACCATGCCAGAAGTGACGTCACGGACGGAACGCCCGTGACCGAGAAAGCGACACACAATGCATTTTGGGTACTTTCTTTCGTATGAAAACACAGTGCTGATGGTGAAATTAGAACGAAAACGACATCAATATGGTGAATCATTGTGTGTGGCAGCCAATTGCGGTAACACGCATGAAGAAGGTGTAAGTTGACACAAATTCCCAGCGGACAAATCAGCCTCTTTTCAACTGAGCTTGGGCGCCATCTTGTGCATTTTCTGGCCGCTAGATTGGAGTCCAGACCCCTCGAATTGATATGGAAGGACTTCTTGAATCGATTGCAAACATTTATGCTTTCCTCTTCAGAACTATTTGAATCATATTCATAACTGTATGAGTAACAAGAAAGCATCTTCTCCCAATCTGAACTTTCTGAAGCCATTGTTTTGATTCTGGAGCAAGGCAGTTTGTGGAGGAGTTTCCTGACGTGATGTCACTAACTGGGGGCGGGACTTTCAGAATCACTCCAGTTTTGAGCTCATTAGTGGCAGTTTTGGACAACCACAAGTCATTTTGATTGGTGTTTTGCATTTCACTCAAAATATCAGCCTGCGTGTTTTGCGTATTTGAGATGCTATAAAACATTTTTCTGATTTCAGTTAGGAAGCAAAAAATTGTGTCGGTTGTCCTTTAAAGTAGCAAAAAGTCAAAGATGGCTCTGACTGAAAATGCAATGTTTGTATCCCTTCAGGTCCCTGCTGAATTTTTCCGATACCGTCTCCATCGACACCACTCTGGTTTCCTCGCAGGAGTTTTCTTGTCTTCTGGACTTGGTCTACACGGGCAAGCTCCCTTTGGGGAAACACAACGTCAGCCGCATCATCGCCGCTGCAGACAGCCTGCAGATGTTCGATGTGGCCGTCAGCTTTAAAAATGTCCTCAGCGACCTTCTCCGCCAGCAGCCGCTCGCCTCCTCGCCGCCTTCGACGCTCGCTCAAGTCAACAAAATCCCAAGCCCAAACGCTGAAGTTTCAGCTGCTTCGCCCGGGAATGACTTGAAGTCACCTGATGATGAGATGCTGGTGAAGGACAATTCAGAGGGCGATGGATGTGAAGATACAAAGGACTTTGCAAAGGAGCCTTCTTGTAAAAGACTCTGTCCAGAATTTTCACAGTCTCAAGGTCAGTTTCGAAATACCTCAGCTTACGAACTTAATTGGTTCCCAGAAAGTGTGTGTAAGGCGAAAGGTTCGTCTGCCAAACATTTATTTCACATAAGAAACCATTATAATGAGAATAATCCATTCCCAGGTCTCCATAAAACATCATTTTCAACTAAATAAGCTACACAAAATCTACCTTATTTTATGTATAATAAATGTGCTAATAGATAGCAAATAGATAACTAGCGAGGTAGCCAGCCAGCTAGATAGCCAGATAGCCAGCTCAATAGATAGATAGCTCAAGTGAGCAACATGATGTCAACAAACCGGGAAGGACCCATTACGTTTCATATTAGGCAAATAAAAGCCGAGTGAATTGGAACCGGCATCCTAGTCATCTCATCCTAATACAGCGATGCCTCAGCTCACGAACTTAATTGGTTCCCAGCAAGTGCATGTAAGGCAAAAAGTTTGTCTTCCAAACATTTATTTCCCATAAGAAACCATTAAAATATGAAACGTAAATTTCTCCACTGTGAGACTAATAAAGGCAAATCCAAAATGAGAATAATCCGTTCCCAG
Organism: Hippocampus bargibanti; assembly: GCF_051943395.1. Taxonomy (NCBI): domain Eukaryota; kingdom Metazoa; phylum Chordata; class Actinopteri; order Syngnathiformes; family Syngnathidae; genus Hippocampus; species Hippocampus bargibanti. The sequence goes on from NC_142745.1 coordinate 22,884,568, forward strand.
AGCCCCATAAAACATACTTTTCTACTAAATAAACCTTAAAACTACACAAAATATACCTTATTTTATTGTATAATAAATGTGCTCATTTTTTTGTATAATAACGTTTTGATAATAACAGCCGATCGAACTTAATTGGTTCCCAGAAAGTGCGTGTAAGGCGAAAAGTTAGTAAGAAACCATTAAAATGAAACCATTAAAATGAGAAAAATCCGTTCTCAGGTCCCCATAAAACACACATTTCTACGAAATAAGCCTTAAAACTGCACAAAAGATACCATATTTTATGTATAATAAATGTGGTGGTGTTGTATTGTAACTAAAGAAATAAAATGTACAGTATAATAAAGTGGTTTTATTGACCTTTGTGATGGTCGTTGCCTCTTGATGATATCCGAGTGAAGTTGCCGTGCTTTCTCTGCGATCATACCCTCACTCACAATGTCCCCTGCTAGCTGCTTTTCACTAATTCAAATCAACAGAAGTTTTTCAACCTCTTCTATTGCCTGACATTGTTGCTTAGACAACACAGAAACACACTTAGCCACACGTAGCAATGGGCGACTTAGCATACTGGTATTGGGAGGCTAAGTCACACAAACGCACACCTCATTGGTGTTTTTCGATGATCTCCTTCTTCTGCTCGACCGTCATTTTCTTTTGTGTCTGCTTAATACTAGCCTGTAGTGGGGTCTTTTTCGGTCCCATAATAGCAAAAGTACTCCACTCGATAACAAACCACATCTGCACTCTAAACTAAACTAGTCCGCCAGCCACCGTGGCGCTGTTTGACCGTGTGGTTTGGTGTTCATCGACCGAAAACTAGTTTGTATGCCATTATTATATTCTCGCGAATGTAATGTTTGTAAGGTGAAAAGTTCGTGAGCTAAAGCGTTTGTAAGCTGAGGTATCACTGTACATGTCAAGCAGTGTTTGTTTTTGAAATATTCCTTCTCATCATCATTATTGTTGTTATTTAGGAACTGGTTGTGTTCAATAAATCAAGGACATTATGTCTCGAGCCACACACGACAGCCAACTGGAAAATAAAAATGGCATTATTGTACCGTATTTTCCAGTGTATAAGGTGCGTCCAAAAAGCGGTGATTTTCTTCAAAAGACGACCCTGCGCCTTATACGCCGCTGCACCTAAAACACCAGAAAATACAGTAAATACAGTATTCTTCATGCATAAGATTCCTTTCTTTTTACGTGTCCTCAGTGCCTGAAGAAAACACATCTGCAGACAGTATAGTAGAAGAAGAAGAAGATGATGATGGTAGGAGAGCCACCAAAATTCCAGCGACTTGGTTGGAGCGCTGTTCTGAGCTGACTGAACAACTGGCCACCATGCCAGACATCGTTGATCTCTTCAGTCAATCAGCTCGCAGCTCTCTGGATGAACACGAGAGACAGGTATCAATCTATCCTCATCTCTGCGGTAAAATCACACAAAAGCTCTTCGGCGAACGGCAACATTATCGATCAAACATGCCCGTCGCTATTCTGTGCAGCTATTTTCTAGCATGAAGCAAACAAGCAAGAATTGGGTTCAGGAAAGCGCACTCGCACCTTCAATATTTTGTGTGTGCAAGATTCGGGTTGAGTGAACGCTGGCGTGTGTGGCTGCCGCGGCTCACCTGCAGAAAAAAAAATCCTGTGACTGTAAAGTGTCCTTGAGAGTTTTGAAAGGCGCTTAGAAATGAAATTTATTATTATTATTCATATGCCGTATGCCGTCTGACACAACCCTCTGTATTTATCCGGGCTTGGGACCGGCACAAGAAGACTTATGTCCCTTTGTGGCTACAGAACAAGCAACTCATATGAATATGAATACGAATATTCATATTCACATCGACATTCACTTTCACATAAATATTAATATTAATATTAATATTAATATAGCTCAAGCTATAACAGAGCGCTCCTATTTACGAACATTCGTTCATTAACTACCTGACTATCTAGCTAACTATCAGACTGTCTAACGAGCTGGCTACCTAGCTAGCTATCTATTTGCTAACTGTTCGGTGTCTGGCTGGGTAGCTGGTTATTTAGCTAGCTATCTGTTGGCTATCTAGCTGGCTAACTATTGGCTAGCTGGCTATCTAGTTAGCTATGTATTAACTGGCTAGCTAGTGAACGCTGGCGTGTGTGGCTGCCGCTTCTCACCCACAAAAAAATATCCTGTGACTGTAAAGTGACCTTGAGAGTTTTGAAAGGTGCTTCAAATAAAATGTATTATTATTATTATTATTATTATTATTATTATTATTATTATTACTACCAAAAAAGCCGGCAAGTTACTCATAGATGGTTTATTCCTAACAATTTGATCTAATACAGAATTCTGGGTCTCAGCTCCCTGACACAGAAAATATTCGTGTGCCCCAAATCCGTAAGAAAGACGAAGACTGAGACTGAGGAGCCCAGATTTAAAGGTGTACCACATGCATATTCAAATTTGGCCCACACAAAGAAATCAAGTTCCCATTTGGTCCTTCTTGGATCTGGTTCACGTGTCTGCTCCTAAGGTAGTTCCCCGACTTCCAGGCGGGGTGCAAGGTAGATCAAAAGTTGTGTCCTGGCGAGTTAGTGTTTGGTCAGTTCCTTTCATCTGTGTTGTCCAGCATTTGGTTCTGTTGTCATTTCACACTTCCTTTGTGTCTGCCAGCCGGCTCCCCTTAGATCTTCTGCCACCTGAAACATATGTCTCCAACCAAACACTTAAGGAAGGTTATGGATAGCTTTAAATGTGTAAAGAAGAATTTTAAAGTTGATTCTATGGCTAAATAAATGTACAGGTACCATCCAACACACGACCGGCTCAACTTACGACCACCCGTACTTACGACCACGACCTCCAGACAGACCCTTTTTTTTTTTTTAATTCTACACCTGGCACGACAACAAGCTTACAGGCAGGCAACGCGTACAACAATTTTGGCCAGCCAGCCAGCATCTCACACTCGCACAGCAATTGACCGTGTGATGGCACCACAGGGGGGAGTTTCCCAGTCATTTAGCCTCCGAGTCTCTATTCAACATTTTGAATGGATTTCGACTTACGGCCGTTTGGTTGGAACGGAAGTCGGTCGTAAGTCGGATGTAACCTGTATTTATTTCCTTCATTGTGAAACATCTCCGCATAAGGACGTGGTAAAAATGGCTTGAAAATAACGTCAAGGGCCTCCCTCAAAACAGTGAAAACAGACAAGATTTATTTGAGATCATCTTTTCCTTTCTATTTTTTTCCTTCTGTCAGTTAGTGTGCAAGTGCTTAGAAGAAGCTGAGCCGTGCTCAGCGGTGACGACGCTGTTGAGCCAAGTGGAGAAGGGACTCGTCAGTCAGCAAAGTCTCCTGAAGCTGCTGCGCGCTGTCCAACGGGGAACTCCCTCCACCTTCCCAACGTCGTGGCTCTCGCTGCTGGACGACGCCGTGGAGGATATGCAGGAGCCAGAACAACCGCAGGCTGCAAGACAAGTAGCAGAACCTTTGGGTGAGCACACACACCACTTTGCTCATTCACTGCCAGACGATGTGCAGAAAATGTGTCCACTCCGGTGACAGGGTTTTTGGCATTTTCACTCAAATTGCAGGACCCACAGAATACAGTGATACCTCAACTTACGAACGCTATAGGTCACGACCTGTTCGCCTTATGAACATTAAATTCGCAAGAAAAAAAAAATCTTGAGTACAGACGTGGTTTGTTATCGAGTGTAGTACTTTTGCTATTTGGAACAGAAAAAGACCCCACAGGCTAGCGTTAAACCGAAGAGGACACAAAAGAAAATGACGGTCGAGCAGAAAGAGATCATCGAAAAACACCAATGAGGTGTGCGTCTGTGTGACTTAGCATCCCAGTACCGGTATGCTAAGTCGACCATTGCTACCTGTGGCTAAGGGTGTTTCTGTGTTGTCTAAGCAATGGTCTCAGGCAATAGAAGAGGTTGAAAAACTTCTGTTGATTTGGATGAACAAAAAAGCAGACAGTGACAGGGACAGTGTGAGTGAGGGTATTAACGCAGAGAAAGCACGGCAACTTCACTCGGATAACATCAACGATCATCACAAAGGTCAATAAAACCTCTTTATTATACTGTAAAGTTTATTTCTTTCATTAAAATAGCACATTTATTCTAGATAAAATAACGTATATTTTGTGTAGTTTTAAGGCTTATTTAGTAGAAATTATTTTTTCATGGGGACCTGGGAATGAATTATTCTCATTTTTAATGGTTTCCTATGGGAAATTAATGTTTGCAAGATGAACTTTCACACACTTTCTGGGAACCAATTAACTTCGTAAGCTGAGGTATCGCTGTATTGCCTTTTAGGACAACATCAACATTCAATGCAGCGTAAGAAACCTCAGACTGTCTTCTTTCAGCAGAAAAAAATGAGTTAATTCCTAACTGATATGGGTCTGGATTTATCTGAGCTTGAAGTGGGGGCGAGTGTACAAAATATTTGTAGATTTGTATAGCACTTTATCAGCTAAAGCTATAACATAGTGCTCATATTGAAAACGGGAAAAAAGGGAAATGGCGCTGCCTCGTGGAAGGTAAAAACGCCGCCAGAGGTCTGGCAAGCGCTTTATCGGCACTTAAGCGAGAAAAAAACAAAACCCAAACAAATTCGGGAATGGCGCTCTACGTCATATTTTCAATTCCCAAATAAATTTGGCGATGGCATTGAATGAAAACGATAAAGCAAAAAAAAAAATACGACTTTATTATACCGTACTGTTTATTTCTTTAATGACAATCCAATAGCACATTTATGATACATAAAATCAGGTAGATTTTTTGTAGTTTTAAGGCTTATTTCGTAGAAAATTATGTTTTATGGGGACCTGGGAATGGATTATTATCATTTTCAATTGTATTTTTTCTAATTTTCAAAATTTTGGTAAATCATTTTCTGGGATTTTTATAATTTTCAAAATTGTGGCAAATAATTTTTCAGGGACTTTTCTAAATTGTAACATCTTGGCAAATAATTTTTCAGGGATTTTTCTATTTTTTAAATTTTGGAATATAATTTTCCAGGCATTTTTCTAATTTTTCAAATTTTGGCAAATCTTTTTTATGGGATTTTTCTAATTTTCAAAATGTTGGCAAATACATTTTCAGGCATTTTTTACATTTTTAAAATTTTGGCAAATAATATTTCTGGGATTTTTCTAATTTTCAAAAATTTGGCAAATAGTTTTTCTGTGATATTTCTAATTTTCAACATTTTGGCAAATCATTTTTCTGGGATTTTTATAATTTTCAAAATTGTGGCAAATAATCTTTCAGGAACTTTTCTAAATTGTAAAATTTTGGCAAATGACTGCAGGCATTTTTCTAATTTTTTTTAATTTTGGAAAAATAATTTTCCAGGCATTTTTCAAATTTTTCAAATTTTGGCAAATAATTTTCCTGGGATTTTTCTAATTTTCAAAATATTGGCAAATAAATGTTCAGGCATTTTTCACATTTTTTAAATTTTGGCAAATAATTTTTCTGGGATTTTTCTAATTTTCAACATTTTGGCAAATCATTTTTCAGGCATTTTTCAAATTTAAACAAAATTGACAAATACGTTTTTTTTCCGATTTTCAAAATTTGGCAACTCATTTTCCTGGTATTTTTCAAATGTTTAAAATTTTGGATGTGGATTATTTCGCTGCTGTAAATTGTGTCATTGGGTAAGACAAATAAAGGTTTTCTTATGATGACCACGTTATTTCCGGGATGAGTGAACGCTGGCGCGTGTGGCTGCCGCTGCTCACCTGCAGAAAAAATATCCCATGACTGTGAAGTGTCCTTGAGAGTTTTGAAAGTCGCTTATAAATAAAATGTATTATTATTATTATTATTATTGAGACTAATAAAGGCATGAGACTATATGAGACAAATCCAATCCAATTATTATTATTAAAAAGGTGTCAGAGATGTTCGATCGGACACTGTGGACAAAGGCTCGAACACGGAAAGATTGTCTTTTACTGCCGGCAGGAGACGCAGCCATTCATGACAAATGCTTGAATTCTGCAGCCCTCTGCCAAGCTATTTATTGAGAGTATATGCAAATTGAAGTGATACATTAGGAAAACATAGTTTTCTTGATTCTTGATTTCTAAGCATGAACAGCTGTAAGCAATAAAACTTTTGTTTTTTTCCATGAACTGATACATTTGTAACCTGGCTAATGAGCTCTTCCTGTGAAGTACTTTCAAGTCGTAAATTGCTTCGGTGACAAAGGAGTTTCCCAAGTCCTAAATTCTGTCCAAGGCCAGATCTCCTAGATGAAGATGACAGTTTAACAAGCTGCGTCGGTTGACCTCAGACTGACCCCAGGTTTCGCTGCGCTTTAATTGTGTATTTGAGTCACACATGTTCACTAAGCATATAACAGCATGAAATTTTAAATATGATAACTTCTTATTCTCCATCAAAAGGTGAAAAAAAGCTGTGTCATAGGTGGTGTCGCTGAGTGGTTGTGTTCACTTGACAGCCGAGTCCGAAGTGGCAACCGTTGACAGCAAAAGTGGAATCAAGCTGGATCAGAACCTCCCGGAAGAAGACAAAGACGTGGAAGACGAAGACGAACGCTCGTCCTCGTCCAAGTCGTATCGCTGCCGCTGGTGCAAGAAGACGTTTGCCTACAAGTGTCGCGTGACGGCCCACATGAAGCGCTGCCCCATGTCGGAGGACGGCCAGCTGGCGTGCCCGCAGTGTCCTTCCAAGCTGCCCAACAAGCGGGCTTTGCAGCGCCATCTCACCGAGGCTCACCCGGGAGGCAAGAAGAAGAAGGTCGCCTGCGACCTTTGCGGGCGCACCTTCGCGCACCCGTCGGGTGAGTCCATGGCTCCTCCTGCACCGCCGGGAAGCCGCTTCATTCTTATTTTGCATCATCATTCGCAATATTGACTCTTTCTCTTTATTTTACAACTTTGCTGGATGTGCACAATATGAATTCCATCTATTAGCTATATGGATGTCTGGCTATCTATCTAGCTCGTTCTCTAGCTGTCTACCTAGCTGTTATCTATTTGCCATCTATTTTATATTTATCAAAAGTCAAAGTATTAAATATGCTAATATGCATGACATACAGCACAGGTGAAATGACTATCCTCTCAGACCCAGCATGCAAGGCACTTAGAATGACTTTAACAAACCTAATAAACATGAAAACGCCCTGCAGTAGGTTCGGGTTGAACAAAGCGGGGCTGTGAAGATGCTGCCCATTACTGGAGCAAAAAAAGCACAATGGCCCCTGTGGTGTCCAGCGATGATAGTCAAATGGCACCAACATTCCTCCCATTCAAAAACAGTACTGGCATATTCACTTATTAGCTATCAATTAGCTCTCTGTTATCTTTCTTGCTAAATATCTATTAGCTGTCTGGCTAGATGGCTAGCTATCTAACTAGCTACATATGTATGAGCTATAGGGCTGCCTACCTTGTAGACAATGGGACCTTCCCGGTTTGTTGACACCATTTTGCTCACTTGAGCTATCCAGCTAGCTATCTGACTAGCTAGCTAGCTATCTAGCTGGATACCTAGCTAGCGAGATGGCTAGCTATCTGGCTGGCTACCTAGCTAGCTAGCTATTTGCTATCTACTTGCTATATATTAGCTAGCTAGCTATTCGTTATCTACAGTATTAGCTAACTACCTATCTATTTGCTATCTATTGGCTATCTAATTAGCTAGCTAGCTATCTATTAGTTATCTACAGTATTAGCTAACTAGCTATCTTTCTATCTCCATATTTGAGTGACTTCCGGGTTGAATGACGCTGGCGCATGTGGCTGGCTGCCGCTGTTCACCCACAGAAAAACTGATCCTGTGATTGTAAAGTGACCTTGACCTTTTTAATGGTTTCTTAGAAATTATTATTATTATTATTAGTATTATTATTATTATTATTATTATAAAATCATACATCATGAAGCAATGAGGCTTTCTATTAGCTCTCGCTATCTATCTATTAGCGATCTATTATATCTAGCTAGCTTTCTATCTATTGGAGTTACTTCCTCAATCCTGTGATTGTAAAGTGACCTTGAGAGTTTTGAAAGGTGCTTCTAAATGCAATGCATTATTATGATTATTATTATTGTATTACTCTGTCAATCATGCCTAGGTATGATTTACCACCAGCGCACGGAACATTTTGAGGAGAAGCCGTACGTGTGCGAGACCTGCGGCGCCAAGTTTCCCGCCACGTCCTCCTTGAAGAATCACATGCGACTCCACACCGGAGAGAAACCGTACCGCTGCAAGCACTGCGACATGAGCTTCCGGGTGGCGGCGGCGCTGGCCTACCACACCAAGAAGAAACACGCCGAGGGTGAGCCGGCAACACACATGACGGCACAAAATGGCGCTTTTCAAGCCAACGCTTGTGTCGTTGCAGGCAAAATGTACGCGTGCCAGTATTGCAAGGCCGTTTTCGCCCAGTCCATCGAGCTGACGCGGCACGTGCGCACGCATACGGGCGACAAGCCCTACGTGTGTCGCCAGTGCGGAAAAGGCCACAGCCAAGCTAGCGGCTTGACCGTCCACCTGCAAACCTTCCACAGTAAGAACGCCCCGAAATGCCCCCCACAGTTTAAAAATAGATAACGTTGGATTGGATTGACCGTTGCAGTGGAGAAATTGACATTTCACAGCAGCAAAGTGATGAAAGGATTGAAAGAAGTAGAAAAACAAAATACAGGAGCTGCTGGGAAAGGCAGCCGCGCTCGCGGGGCCATCTTGAAGTCAAAATAACAAAATAAAATACAGTGATACCTCAGTTTACGAATGCTTTAGTTGACGTACTTTTTGCCTTACGAACATTAAATTCACGAGAATATAATCTTGCATACAAACTAGTTTTCGGCAGACGAACTAAACCACACGGAGCGCCACGGTGGCGGGCTAGTTTTCCACACCCAGGTTATGAGTGCAGACATGGTTTGTTATCGAGTGGAGTACTTTTGCTATTATGGGTCCAAAAAAGAGCCGACAAAACAAACTTACGGTCGAGCAGACGCCACTGTGGCTGGCGGACTAGTTTTCCACACCCCATTTCTTTGAGTGCACAAAAGAAAATGACGGTTGAGCTGATGAAAGAGATCATCAAAAAACACCAACGAGGTGTGCATTTGTGTGACGTAGCGTCCCGCTACCATTACACTAAGTCGACGATTTCTACCATCCTTAAGAACAAGGAAGCTATTAAGGGTGTTTCTGTGTTGTCTAAGCAACGGTCTCAGGCAATAGAAGAGGTTGAAAAACTTCTGTTGATTTGGATTAATGAAAAGCAGCTCGCAGAGGACAGTGTGAGTGAGGGTATTATCGCTGAGAAAGCACGGCAACTTCACTCGGATCGACATCAACGACCATCACAAAGGTCAATAAAATGACTTGATTATGCAGTACAGTTCATTACAATACAATAGCACATTTATTGTGCATAAAATAAGGTAATTTTTGTGTGGTTCTAAAGGACAACCGACGTCTCCGGACAAGTTGTGTCCATAATTTGTAAAATGGCTTCAAATGACTTCTACTGGGCGTATTTTAATAAGATTCCACCGCATATAGCTATCTATATTTTACGTTTTAAGACTCATGCTGAATATTCAGGAAGTCTTGTTTTTGAGTTGGTGACGAGTCCGTACATGACATCACTGAAGGAACGCCCCTGACCATAAAAAAGACACATTGTAGCAATCCTTCCATCACGTCAATGTATTTTGCTGTATTGTTTGGTCTGAAAACCTCGTGTTACACCAAAAAGCCGCCAGAAGAGGGCGTTCAAGCTCCATGTAAGGAATTTATCAGCCTGTGGCAACAGGCTGATTCATTCCTCACAGGAGCTCGGTGGCCATTTTCTGCCTCTTTTTGGGTGGGACATTTCCCCCCTATGTTGCCTCAAAATGGCACGGCTTTCCTCTTCAGAACTATTTGAATCATATTCATAACTGGATGAGTAACAAGAAAGCATCTTCTCCCAATCTGAAGCCATTGTTTGGATTCATAAGCAATGCAAGACGTCTTGGCGTGACGTCACGAACTGGGGGCGGGACTTTCTGAAAATGGCCAATTCGCAGCTCCATTTTTTGCAGATTTTGGACAACTGAAGTCATTTTTATTGGTGTTTTGCATTTGACTAAAAATATCATACTGCGTGTTTTGGGTATTTGAGATGTTATAAAACGTTTTTCTGATGTCAGTTAAGAAACAAAAAAGTGACTTCGGTTGTCCTTTAAGGATTATTTAGTAGAAAAAGATGTTTTATGGGGACCTGGGAATGGATTATTCTAATTTTAATGGTTTCTTATGGGAAATAAATGTTTGGCAGACGAACTTTTCGCCTTACACGCACTTTCTGGGAACCAATTAAGTTTGTGAGCTGTGATATCACTGGATTAGGATGAGATGACCAGGATGCCGTGGTTCCGATTCGCTTTTATTTGCCTAACATGAAACATAATGGGTCCTTCTCGGTTTGTTGACATCATGTTGCTCACGTGAGCTATCTGGCTATCTAGCTGACTGTCTACCTATTTGCTATCTATTAGCTGGCAAGCAAGCTCTCTAGCTAGCTAGCTATTAGTTATCTATTAGCTAGCTAATCTCGATATCTAGCTGGCTACCTTGCTACATATCTACACATCTGATTTACGACACGCCTGACTTACGACCACCCATACTTACAACCATGACCTCAAGACCCTATTTTTTAACATTTTAAGGGGAGGAGTTTGCGAGTCATTTAGCCTCTGAGTCTCTATTCAACATTTTGAATGGATTTCGACATACGACCACTTTGACTTACGACCGTTTGGTCGGAACGTAACTCACTCGTAAGTTGGATGTTACCTGTATTTGATATCTATTTGCAAATTGCTATCTAGCTGGCTACCTAACTAGCTATCTACTTGCTATCTATTAGCTATCTAGCTAGCTCCCAATTAGTTATCTATTAGCCAGATAGCTAACTTTTGATCTATTTGAGTCATTCCAGGTTGAGTGAACGCTGGCGCATGTGGCTGCCGGTGCTCACCTGCAGAAAACATATCCCATGACTGTGAAATGTCCTTGAGAGTTTTAAAAGCCGCTGATAAATACAATTTATTATTATTATTATTATTATTATTATTATTATTATTATTATTATTATTATTATTGTTATTATCTCGAATGAAATGAGCATTTCCCTTCCACCGCCAGACATGCCGCAGCCACTCAACTGTCAAAAGTGTTGCGTCAGCTTCCAGACTTTGGAGGAGCATCAGAAGCACCTCGAGGAGCTCCACGTCAAGCTGATGCACAAGTGCCACGTGTGCCGAAAAGTCTTCACCAGCGCCGCCCTGCTGGAGAAACACAAGTCCACCCACGCCGGGGTCAAGCCGTACGTCTGCAACTTGTGTCACAAATCTTACCAGGTAGGACGGATGCCTTCTCGTTCGGCTGAGAGACAGAGAGAGGGGGGGGGGAGTGAGTGTATGAGAGAGTGTATGAAAGAGAGAGAGAGAGAGAGAGAGAGAGAGAGAGAGAGAGAGAGAGAGTGTGTATGAGAGAGTGTATGAGAGAGACAGTATGCGAGACAGTATGAGAGAGTATGAGAGAGAGTATGAGGGAGTGTATGAGAGACAGTATGAGAGACAGTATGAGAGAGTGTATGAGAGAGTGTGAGAGTATGAGAGTGTGTGAGAGAGAGAGAGAGAGAGAGAGAGAGAGAGAGAGAGAGAGAGAGTGTGTGTGTGTGTGTGTGTGTGTGTGTGTGTGTGCATGCGTCCGTATTTCCTGACTGGCGGGGACTCAGGTCTCTGAATTGTCCCCTCTGCCTTGCCACAGCAACTGTCGGGCCTGTGGTACCATAACAGGACGACCCATCCGGAGGTTTTTGCCAACCAAACGCAGCAACTCAAGTCGCTGGTGCAGTGTGACGTCTGCTTCACCTTCTTCCCCTGCGCCTCCAGCCTGGCCAAACACCAGAAAGCGCAACACCAAGGTGACACGTGAATTCCTTCAGAGTACAGTAATTATAAGGGAAGGCAGGATATGACGTATCAGGAAGTCCAAAACGTAAACAAAGATTAGAAAGCGATGTTTAAACATGTTCGTATGGCGAATTACCCCAACAGTAATACCTCAGCTTACGAACTTAATTGGTTCCCAGTGTGTGTAAGGCGAAAAGTTTGTCTGCCAAACATTTATTTCCCATAAGAAACCATTAAAACGAGAAAAATCTGTTCCCAGGTCCCCATAAAACATTGTTTTCTACGAAATAAGCGTTAAAACTACACAAAATATACCCTGTATAATAAATGTGCTATTGAATTGTAATTTAAGAAATAAACTGTGCTTTCTCAGCGATAATACCCTCACTCACACTTTCCCCTGCTAGCTGCTTTAGGCTAATCCAAATCAACGGAAGTTTTTCAACCTCTTGTATTGCCTGAGACCGCTGCTTAGATAACACAGAAACACCCTTAGCCACACGTAGCAATGGTCGACTTAGCATACTGGTACTGGAATGCTAAATCACACAAGCGCGAGACTAATAAAGGCAAATCCAATCCAATCCAAGCGCACACCTCGTTGGTGTTTTTCAATGATCTCCTTCTTCTGCTCGACTGTCATTTTCTTTTGTGTCATTTTTGGCTTAACACAAGGGGTCTTTTTTGGTCCCATAATAGCAAAAATACTCTACTTAATAACAAACCACGTCTGCACTCAAACAAAGGGGGTGACTAAAACTCGTTCTGCCAGCTGTGTGGTCTGGTGTTCATCCGCCGAAAACTAGTTTGGTTGCCACGATTATATTTTTGCACATTTAATGGTTGTAAGGCAAAAACTTCATAAGCTAAAGCGTTCGTAAGCTGAGGTACCACTGTATTATATAGATAATGTATAATAATAATAATAATACATTTACTTGTCAAGGACAGTTTAGTCACAGGATTTTTTTGTGCGGGTGAGCAGTGGCAGCCATTCGCGCCAGCGTTCCCTCTACCTGGAAGTACCATGTATATAATTACCCCCCCCCCAAAAAAAAAAAAATAACGACCATGTATAGTAAGTCGTTTTTCTACCCGAAAAACGACTGTGTATGTATGTCTCGACCTCTTTCTCCTTCCTTGCTTCCCAGATTGTGCATCACGCCCCCTGCAGTGCGCGCACTGTCAAGTTGTGTTCAGCGTATCCGCCGAGCTGCAGGATCACGTCTGCAGTCAACCCCCGACGACCAGCAGCCGCCTGATCTGCCCCTTGTGCGCCCAGCTCAGCACCTCCCAGACGGAGCTGCGGGACCACCTCCTCTCCTGCCACGCGGAAGCGAGCCAGACGCAGGACCAGGCCTCCGACACGCACACTGTTAAGAGCTCACTTGGATATCAAATCATATTTTTCACATCGTAGTTTGTTTTGGCTTTTTAACTCATTGACTGGCAGACAATGTGCTAAAATGTGGGCACTCAAGTGCCAGGGTTTTCGTCATTGTCACTCCAATTCCAGGACCCATACAATATTCTGTTTTAGGACAACATCAACATACAATACAGCGTTAGAAACCTTACTTTCTCTTCTTTTATCAGGGAAAAAATACTTAATTCCTAAATGATATAGCTCTGGAGTTATCTGAGCCTGAAATGGGGGCAGCTGTACAAAAATGCTGCTTTATATAGCATTTTAACAACAGCTGAAGCTATAACAAAGCGCTCCTACTCACGAACATTCTAGCTAGCTATCTGGCTATCTAGCTACCTATCTAGCTGGCTATCTAGCTGGCTATCTAGATATAGCAAATAGATAGCTAGCTATATAGCTGGATACCTAGCTAGCTAGCTAGCTATTGGCTATCTTACTAGTTAGCAATCTAGTTACCTAGTTATCTACAGTTAGCACTAGTTATCTACAGTATTAGCTAGGTAGCTATCTTTCTATCTACATATTTGAGTTAATCCAGGATTGAGTGACGCTGGCGCATGTGGCTGCCGCTGCTCACCCGCAGAAAAACTGACCTTGTGACTGTAAAGTGACTTTGAGAGGTTTGAAAGGCGCTTAGAAATGAAATGTATTATTATTATTATCTAGCTAGCTATCAAGATGTCTACCTAGCTGGCTACCTAGCTAGCTAGCTATTTGCTAACTGTTAGCTGTCTGGCTGGCTAGCTGGTTATCTAGCAAGCTATCTGTTGGTGATCTAGCTGGTTAACTATTGGCTAGCTTGCTATCTAGTTAGCTATGTATTAGCTGGCTAGCTAGCTTTCTATCTATTTGAGTGACGCTGGCACATGTGGCTGCCGCTGCTCACCCACAGAGAAAAAACTTATCCTGTGACCTTACGCTTATAAATGAAATGTATTATTATTATAATAACATGGACAAAAGGAGAAGGCTGCCACCTTTTGGAAAAGCAATAAAACATTGCCAGTGGTCTGGCCAGCGCTTTATTGGCACCCAAGCAAGAAAAAACTAAATCGAAGTAATTCAGGAATGGTGCCTTCCGTCACATATTCAATTCCTGAATAAATTTGGGAATAGCAGTGAATGACTATCTCTGTTTTTGTTTTATCATATTATTTTGTTATTTAGTTGTTGTTTTGACTTCAAGATGGCTGCCACAAGAGCGCATGCCTTGACAGCAGCTCCTGTATTTTGTTTTTCTACTTCTTCCTTTCCTTCCCTCTTCCTTTCATCACTTAGCTGCTGTGAAATGTCAATTTCTCCACTGTGAGACTAATAAAGGCTAATCTAATCTAATCTAAGTAATATTGTAGAAGTCGTGCGTGGTGCATGCTGGGATATATAAAACGGAACCCCTGCTTCTACTATAGCACCTGAAATTTTGGTGTGCCTTATACAGGTAACATCCGGCTTACGACTGAGTTCCGATCAGACCAAACGGTCGTGAGTCAAAATGGTTGTAAATTGAAATCCATTCAAAATGTTGAATAGAGACTCGGAGGCTAAATGATGCTGGCTGGCTGGCTGGCCAGAATTGTTGTACGCGTTGCCGGCCTGCTAGCGCGTTGCAGTGCCAGGCGTAGAATACAATTTTTTAAAATATTGTCTGGAGGTCGTCGTCGTATGGATGGTCGTAAGTCGAACTGGTCGTAAGTCGGATGTTACCTGTATATGAAAAACTTTTTTCAACATGTCATTGATTGAAGGTGCGTCTTATAATAATACATTTGATTTCTAAGCGCCTTTCAAAACTCTCAAGGTCACTTTACAGTCACAGGATAAGTTTTTCTGCGAGTGAGCAGCAGCTGCCACACGCGCCAGCCTTCACTCAACCCTGAAGTAACTCAAATGGATAGAAAGCTAGCTAGCTCACCAACAGATACCTAGCTAGATAGCCAGCCAGCTAGATACCTAATAGATAACTAGCCAGATAGCCAGCTAGATCTAATAGATAGCTATCAAATAGCTAGCAAATGATAATAATAATACTAATACTAATAATAATATTAATAAGACATTTCATTTCTAAGCGCCTTTCAAAACTCTCAAGGAACTTTAAAGTCACAGGATACGTTTTTCTGCGAGTGGACAGCGGCAGCCACACGCGCCAGCGTTCACTCAACCCGGAATAACTCAAATAAATAAAAATCTAGCTAGCTAGCGATTAGATAACTAATAGATAGCCAGCCATCTAGCTAGCCAATAGACAGCCAATAGATAGCCAGCTAGCCAGTTAATAGATAGCTAGCCAGCTGGATAGCCGGCCAACTAGCCAGTACATAGTGCCCTGAATCTCCATCAGTATTCTCAGCAAAACATGCTAACTATGTTAAAATGCTACATGTGGCTAATTTCTTGTAGAAAATAAGTAACATTGGATGTTTAAGGATGTGCACATAAAATCGTTGTAACAGGGGTGGTGGTCGTAAGTCGAGCTGGTCGTAAGTCGGATGTTACCTGTTTTTTCAACGTGTCATTGATTGAAGGTGCGGCGATTTTTTTGAATTCCTTGAAATGTTAATCTGAATTTTCCAAAATCAAGCTTTCCTCTTCCATTTTGTTCCCGATCAGGTGATCTCGGTGCACGAGCAAGAGGGCGAAGCGGTTCAGGCAGCGGACTGCGAGGAACCGTCGCAAGCGCCTGTGAGCCAGCAAGTTTTTGTGGGTCTGGCAGGAGAAGGCCAGTCTTCATCTGAAGTGGTGGAGGTCAACGTGTACGATCTGCTCAACAACTCGGTGACGTTTATCTGTGAGAGCAAAACATCCGATTTGTAACCGCTTCCGCGACCAATCTCACAGCCGTTAGCGTGATGTCGCTCGACCCAGTCCTTTTTTGCTGCCTATCAGTTATTATATAGCTAGCTGTCTAGCTGGCTATCTATTAGCTATTTATTTGCTACCTATTAGCTAACTGGCCAGCTAGCTAACTATCTGGCTGGCTATCTAGTAGTTATATAGATAGCTGGCTATCGATTAGCTTTCTATTAGCTATTTTCTACCTATTAGCTAACTGCTGACTGCTGCTAGCTATCTGGCTGTCTATTAGTTATATAGCTAGTTGTCGAGCTGGCTATCTATTGGCTATCTATTTACTACCTATTAGCTAACTGGCCGGCTAGCTAGCTATCTGGCTGGCTATCTTTTAGTTCTATAACTCGTTGTCGAGCAGTCTAGCTGGCTATCTATTGGCTATCTATTAGATTTCTATTAGCTATTTTCTATTAGCTATCTGCTCACCCACAGAAAAACGTATCATATGACTGTAAAGTGACCTCGAGAGTCTTGAAAGGTTCTTATAAATGAAATGTATTATTATTATTACTATTATTATTATTATTAGCACCACAACAATGTCAGACGTTGCTGTTGTGCTCGCGAAATGAACCTGCCCGCTTTGGTTCATCACTTGAAAGACAACATGTCTCCTTTAGTTGTTTGTGTTATTTATAATAATAATAATCCATTTGATTTCTAAGTGCCTTTCAAAACTCTCAAGGTCACTTTACAGTCACAGGATAATTTTTTTTCTGTGGATGAGCAGCGACAGCCACATGCGCCAGCGTTCGCTCAATCCGGAAGTAAGTCAAATACATAACTAGCGAATAGATAGCTATTAGCTCCAGCGTTCTCTCAACCCAGAATAACTCAAAAAGATAGAGAGCTAGCTAGCTAGCTAATATATTGCTAATCGATAGTCAGCTAAGAGAGCCAGCTAGCCAGATAGCCAATAGATAGCGAGATAGCTCAGCATCTTATCAAAATGTTAAAAAAAAGGTACAAAAGCATTTTGTCATACGACAGTGGTTTTATTGTTTTCCCTTGACTGACTTGAATATGAATTATCAATAAAGCAATGCAATGTCTGCATTTGATTTGCAGACATTCGGCTTGAACTTCAGTTGCATTTCTTATTGTCATGAACTGACACTATACAAATAAAGTTGCGTATTTTGAAAGTAACTCAATGTGTGTGTATGTATGTATGTATGTATGTATGTATGTATGTATGTATGTATGTATGTATGTATGTGTATGTGTATGCATGCATGTATGTATGTGTGGATTTATGTGTATGTATACATTGTATATATAGTAAGGCGTTTTTGACCAAAAAACGACCATGTATACTGTACATGGTCGTTTTTTGGTTACAATACACCTGTTACAATACACCTGATTCAAATAATCAGATAATCACCAAGCTCTGCGGAAGCCTTACATTGAACCTGCTCATTTGAATCAGGTGTGTTGCAACAAAGACACTTGGAAAACATGCAGGAGGGTGGCCCTCCAGGACCAGAAGTGCCCACCCCTGACGTATAGGAAGAATCAATGGTTTGCATGCTTTGCATGTATGAGGTCTAGGGTTCAATCCCCAGAATATGCATTTTTGTGTGTGGCACTATCCAAGGATTTCTTATTCTTATTGAAAAATGCCCATGTATAGTAAGGCGTTTTAGCCCAAAAAAACGACTATACGTGGTTGTTTTTTTGGTCAAAAACGCCTTCCTATACCTGGTCATTTTTTTTTTGGTCCCTGACCTTACTATACTGGTCGTTTTTTTTTTTTTTAATCAAAAACGCCTTACTATAGGTGGTCGTTTTTATGTCTAAAATGCCTTACTCTAGAAGTTGTTTTTTTTAGGGGGGCAAAAACGCCTTACTATACATGGTGGTTTTTTTCAGCTAAAAACGCCTTAATGGACAACCGACCATAATTTGTAAAATGGCTTCAAATGACTTCTACTGAGCGTATTTTACAGATTCCACCGCATATAGCTATATTTAACGTTTTGACTTGCGCTGAATATTCAGGAAGTGTTGTTTTTGAGTTGGTGACGATCCCCATGTGACGTCACGTTTGGAACGCCCCGGAACAAAAAAAAAGGACACATTGTAGCAGTCCTTCCATCACGTCAATGCATTTTGCTGCACTTTGGTCTGAAAATGTCATGTAGGACCAAAAAGATGCAGAAGAGGGCGACAAAGCTGATTAATTCCTTACACGGCTTTGTCGCCATGTTCTGCCTTTTTTGGGTGAGAGATGTTCCCCCAATGTTGCCTCAAAATGGCACTGAATAAATTCTTTAATCGATTGCAAACATGTATGCTTTCCTCTTCAGAACTATTTGAATCATATTCAGAACAGGATGGGTAACAAGAAAGCATATTCTCCGAATCTGAAGCTATTGTTTTGATTCTCCAGCAATGCAAGACGTCTTCGCGTGATGTCACAAAATGGGGGCGGGACTTTCTGAAAATGCCCAATTCGCAGCTCATTTTTTGCAGATTTTGGACACTTTAAGTCATTTTTATTGGTGTTTTGCCTTTGACTAAAAATATCATACTGCGTGTTTTGGGTATTTTAGATGCTATAAAACGTTTTTCTGATGTCAGTTAGGAAACAAAAAAGTGATGTCGGTTGTTCTTTAATATACATAGTCTTTTTTGGGCAAAAAACGCCTTACTATATATGGTCGTTTTTTTGGTCAAAAACGTCTTACTATACAGTGAAACCTCAGCTTACGAACACCTTATCATTTATCGAACTTTTCATTTTACGAACGTCAAATTTATGAAAATTAAACCTTGAAATATGCACTATTTTCATGATACACACCCACCACGGCAGGTGGAGTAATCTTCGGCGGAAGAACACGAAAGCACACGACCTTTGGATCTGGCGGAGTGATCTTCGGCGGAAGCACACGACCGAACAGCGCTCCAGCCGGCGCGACTTTCCAAACCCCCTTTCATTGAATGCACACGTCGATCGCCTACTTGGTTTGCTGATAATTTTACTATAATGGGACCGAAAAAAACCCACCACAGGCTCGTCTTCAGACCAAGAAAACACAAAATGAAATCACTGTCACTGAGAAGAAGGAGATAATTGAAAAACACGAAAGCTATTTTATGCGAGAAAGCACGGCTAATTCACGCCGATATCGCCATGCGCCAACCTGGAAATTCGGCGCTTATTGAGGATTTTAAAGCCAGTAACGGATCGTTCGAGAACATCTGAGGAGGAGATGGCTGCAGCATCAAGTGAGCTCATCAAGTGGAATGATGTGCAGGCATTTACCGAACAGTTCCATTCAGAAAAGAATGTGGCTATGACAATCATCAACATGATGAACGATCATGTGATGCCTCAGCTTCGCAAGACCTTACAAGTCAGAAAGCAACAGGTGTCAATTAAGAGGTTTTTAATCAGAAAAAATGACGAGTCTCCAAAGAAAAAAGAAGAAATGCCACACCAGAGGTTAAGTTACCAACAGTCCTTATGAAGGTGACTCTCCTTCCATAAGCCATCAATGACCATCAAAAGGGTCAATAAAACTTTATTTTACAGCACAGTTTATTTCTTTAATTACAGTCCGCATGTAATGTGCCTCTCTTTCCAAACAACAATTCCCTCTGACCTTCGACCTCCAACACCATTCCATCAAGATGGCGCCCGAGTAGTGCTCTGATGAGCCTTGCTTTTGTTGTTGTTTTTGTGTTTTCTTTTGTCACTTTGTGATGTTGTGCGTCGTGTGGAACGGATACAGATTATTTTTCAGTATTTTTGACCACGACATTCATCAAGGAGGAGACTGTGCTGAGCGGTTGCGCCTTTTCGGCAGCATGAATATGCCAGTACTGTTTTTGAATGGGAGGAATGTCGGAGCCATTCGACTGCCATCGCTGGACACCAAAGGGGCCATTGTGGTTTTTGGCGCCTGTAATGGGTAGCATCTTCACAGCCCCGCTTTGTTCAGCGGAAAGGTCGGTGCTGTTGGACAGTCTGCGGCTGGATGGATGCGTGGCTTGAGGAGCCCGCGATAAGAAGGAAGGAGTGTCAGCGCAGAGCGCCGATGCGTATATGGAATTGTCGCGGGATGGAGTTGAAGCAGATTTATGAGGGACAGGAAATGTGAGACAATCTCTTTTCGTCAATGGATGCTACAGCTGCGTGTTTGCTTTCAACATTTAGCTTGTAGTCAACGTGCACGTTCCACCATGATGTCCCTGATCCACTGGTGAAAAGATGCTTTGATCCTCTCCTCTTTCACCTAGAACTGCTTTATGTAACAAAGAGGGTTGTAATATTGTCTTTGTTTTGTCATATTTGTTTTTCTGTTCTTTTGAGTTCAAGACGGCGCTGTGAGAGTGGCTGCCTTTCCAGCACCTCATGTATTTTGTTTTTCTACTTATATTCCTTTAATCACTTTGCTGCTGTGAAATGTAATTTCTCTACTGCGAGACTAATAAAGGCAAATCCAATCTAATACAATCCAATCAAGCCATCAATGACCATCACAAATGTAACACCTTTTTTGGTCAAAAACGCCTTACTATAAATGGTCGTTTTTTTTCAGCTAAAAATGCCTTACTATACATAGTCTTTTTTGGGCTAAAAACGCCTTACTATATAATATAATATATAATAATAATAATAATTTCCTTACTAAACATGGTTGTTTTTTTGGTCAAAAACACCTTACTATACATGGTCCTTTTTTAATAAAAAACGCCTTACTATACATAGTCGTTTTTGGGCTAAAAACACCTAACTCTACATGGTCGTTCTTTTGGTCGAAAAACGCCTTAGAAGGTTTCTTCAGCCGTCATCTGGACTTTTTTGAAGGTGTCGGACGTTTCGCCTCCTATCCAAGAGGCTTCGTCAGCGAACTAAAGTCTGACTGGTCGTATCGGCCCTATTTATATATCCCTAATGTCCAGACATGGCGGCGCCGGACACAGCTATGATAGGTCCCTACTCTCAGGTTGGGGGGAGCAGAGGACCACTCCCTGCGGCCCCGCTGATAGTTCCTACATTCCTGACTAACGACTGGCCTATTTGCCCCACTACCTCCGGTATCACCTCATCAGTATTACTGATGTTGCTTAAGCAGGCTATTGTATGAACGATCCAAATTGAACCTCACCCCACCAGACCGGTTTAATGAAGGATTTTGTTGTTTTATGAGAATCGCTTGAAAGGGGAGTAAAAGACGCCTTAGTATACATGGTCGTTTTTTGGGTGAAAAACGTCTTAATAAAAACGTCATAATATCAGTTTTTAGTCAAAAACACCTTAATGCATACATGGTCGTTTTTGGTCAAAAACACCTTTATATATAGTTAACAATACATCTGCCGATGCACAAACTTGGACACATCATCAGTGTTGATTCCTAGAATCACTGGGTGTTTCGGGTCTTTCAACAGACACCCTCCTCCAGGCGACCCGACCGGGGTTTGCAAGGCCCCGGCCTGTGTCCAAGTGGCATGCTACTGCTCCACTGCCCCCACGGCTCTCCCCTCCTCAACCAGAGCCATCTGGTGGCTCTTTCTGCTGCCTCCACGTTGTTGCCTATGGCTCTTCTGCGGTTTGCACCTGTTATGCCCAGTGTGCCATAGGCTTTGCTCAGGGAGTGGCTGGCAAATCCCCGACTGCCCACCTCCACCGGCATACACCTCGACCTCCACCCGTTCCTCCGACATTCCTCCACCAGCTCCTGGTACTTCTCCCTCTTCCTTTCCTGAGCCTCCTCCATCCTCTCCTCCCAGGGAACCGTCAGCTCCAGAAAGAAGAGTTGCTTTGTGGCCTCAGAGACCAAGATGATGTCAGGTCTCAACCTGGTCTGGGTGATGTGTGCTGGAAACTTCGGTTGCCTTTCCAGGTCAACTGTCATCACCCAGTCTCGGGCCGTGGAGAGCAAACCAGCAGAGCGGTTGCTTGATGTATTCAACCTTTGTCCTTTAACAAAGTGAATGGTCTTCGCAGTGGCTTGGGTGTAACGGCTTGCCGCAATCCCCTTCCTGATTGCTTCAGCGATGGATTTGAGGACCTGGTCGTGCCTCCACCGATACAGACCCTCACCCAGGGCCTTGGGGCAGCTGCTCAATATGTGTTCCAGAGTCCCAACCTTGGAACACAGGGGGCATGCTGGTGTTTCTATGGTGCCCCAAGTGCACAGATTAGATGGGCTTGGAAGGACATCGTACACCCCCTGAATCAAGAACTTGATCCTCTGTGGGTTCCATGACCAGATGTCCTTCCAGGTGACGCGGCGCTCCATCGCCTGCTCCCACTTCATCCAGGCACCCTGCTGCCGCATGGCCACTGCTCTGCTGGTTCGTTCTTCCTCGACTGCAGCTCGGACCTCCTCCTGCACCAGCCTCTGCCTCTCCCTCGCGCTGGCAGAGTCATAGCGGGTCGCTGTTCGGCTCCCCAGTCCAGCTCTACCTTGCGCCACTGCTCCAACAATGGTCCTGTGCCTCAGTCGAGTTTCTGCACGCTCAACTGCCTCGGCTGCCCTCCATTTCCTCCCAGTTCTCACAACGATCCCTGCCCCGGACACTTTGGCATCTCTGGATCCAGAGTACTACAGATGTTCCCGTGCCCGTGCTACGATGAATTCCTCCCTGACTGAGCTGAAGGGGAGCCTGAGCTTGTTGGTTTTCCCGTACAGCCCAATGCTACTTAGGCTGCGGGGCAGTCCCAGCCATCTGCGCAGATAGCTGCTCAGTCTTTGCTCAAAACCTTCCACCACGGTCATGGAGACCTCGTAGATTAGCAGCGGCCAGAGGATTCTTGGGAGGATCCCATGCTGGTAGACCCAGGCCTTGAATCTTCCCGGGAGCCCAGACTTGTCCACTGTTTTTAACCAGCCCTCCAGTTCAGCGCTGGTTGCTCTGATGGACTCGCTGTCATTCAGGCTTCAGTTGAAGACCTTGCCAAGGCTCTTCACTGGCTTCTCAGACACTGAGGGGATCTGGTGTTGTCCCAGCCTGAAACGGAACTTGTCTGTGACTTTCCCCCTCTTTAGAACCAAGGACCTGGACTTTGCGGGTTTGAAGCTCATGCGTGCCCACGCCATGATACGCTCCAACCCTTGGAGGATCCACCTGGCTCCTGGTACAGCTTTTGTTGTCACTGTGAGGTCGTCCATAAAGCCTCTGATGGGAGGTTGCCTTACTCCAGACTTGCTAAGAGGGCCCCTGCATTCTGGTTCAGCTGCCTTGACCAGCATGCCCATAGCCAGTGCGAATAGGATGACTGAGATGGTGCACCCAGTGATTATGCCTACTTCCAGCTGGTGCCAGTCAGATGTCAGCTGGCTAGTGGAGACTCTGAAGCTGAACTTGCTGTAATAATCCAGGATGAGGTCTTTCACCTTTTGGGGTACATGATACTTCACCAGTGCAACCTCCACCAGTTTGTGGGGTATGGAGCCATAGGCATTGGTGAGGTCCAGCCATAATACTGCCAGGTCACCTCTACTTTCTCTTGCCTCTCTGATGAGCTGGGTTACCACGCCTGTGTGCTCCAGGCAACCAGGAACGCCCGGTACTCCTCCCTTCTGCACTGACGTGTCGATGTACTTGTTGCTCAAGAGGAAGCTGGAGAGTCTTCTGGCTACAATGCTGAAGAAGGTCTTGCTCTCCACACTCAGCAGGGAGATGACACGAAACTGGTCGATGTTCTCAGACCTCTCGTCTTTGGGTATGTATACTCCCTCCGCATACCTCCATGTCTGGGGGATCTTTCCTCTCCTCCAGATCACCTTCAGGGCCCTCCAAAGCCGATGTAAGAGCTTTGGGCAGTTTTATATACCTTGTACGGTACTCCGCTTGGGCCTGGTGCTGAGCTCGACCTTGCTCTCCGCACCACTTCCACCACTTCACTTAGTAAAGGCTCCTTGAGGTTGAAGTCTGATGTAGACTCTGGTGGTGTTATCAGTGCATCGCATGGACCTAGCGGTTGTTCTCTGCTAGGGTCACTGTACGTGGCATTGAGGTGGTTGTTGATGGCCTCCTTAGAGCAGGTAAGGTGACCAGCCCTCTTCTGACGAAGAAGCTGCCTGGTCAACTTGAAGGGATTGGCCAGAAAAGCTGTTCTCTTTCTGGCTCTCTCTTTCCGCCTTCTTCTGTGGAACTCTGCCCTCCTCGAGGTCAAGAGTTGTTTCCTGAGGATTGCTCTCAGGTCCGCTAGGCCAGCTCTCTCAACTTCCCCTGCGATCTTATACTGCCTCTTCAACAGCTTCAACTCTTCCCTCAGGCTCTGGATTTTCCTAGCTCTGCGGCATGGAGCATAGGTCGTTGGCGTGGGCTTTGGTGCCTGAGTTCCAAATCGCTCAGCCGCGATTTTCACTATGAGGGTGGTCATAGTTCTCAGCCGCTGGTCCACATCCCCCTTGGATGTCGCTTCCAGAACCTTGTCCACATCCTCATCAAACTGCTTCCAATCAGTTCTCTTCGAGGATTGAGGCCACTGGATCCTTGGTTGGGCCGAAGGCGCTCCGCCAGGTGGAACTGTTGAATCTTGTTGGCTTTGAAGGCTTTGTAGGTTGTTGGGAGGTGATGCAGTCTATTGGGGGCTTGGGGTGGCATTCGAACTGTTGGCAGCGGGTGTTGATGACACTTGGAGGCTTCGGGCACTATGGGTTCTCCTCCGTCTGACCAGAAGTAACTTCTGTGCGTTGTGTCGCCACTGCCGCAGACAAACATTTCATCCTGCCTTGATGGATTTTCAAACCCTTCTGATTCTTGCAGGTTTTACCGCAGATGCACTGTGCTGTCGTCGTCGTTAATCCGTTGTCCGGGTTCGTCATTCTTAGATCCGTCCTGTTGGGGTGCTCATACTCCCCCCCTCTCGGGCACCCCTGGGGGTTTTTCTTTATTCATGTCTGTCGCTTGTTTCGGGTTCCTCCTCACGGAAGATAAGGTTTGGGCTGCCAACCCTCCCCTCCCCGGGTTGCCGTCTCTCCGGCTGTCCTCTGTCTCTCCAGATGTCACTACCCTTTCGTGGTCGTCAACCAGCCTATTCCTGGTTGTCCCTGGTACTCCCAGAAGTTTCAGTTAACAATACATCTGCTGATGCACAAACTTGGACACATCATCAGTGTATACTATATATATACAGTAAAGTCTCGTTATATCGATATTCAAGGGAATCCAAAAAATATCGATATAACCGGGACTATCGATATATCCGACCCTGTTTGCATGTAATTTTCTCCGTGCGTGCATAGAAATAGTATCGATATAATCGGGACTATCGATATATCCGATATCGATATAACGAGACTTTACTGTATATATATATAGTGAATGAAATTGCGAATTTATTCATCACATTTCATGTCGATTACCATTTTGTGTTTGGGAGCCTTTTACTGAGCGAGTTGCTTGTTCTGTAGCCACAAAGGGACATAGGTCTTCTTGTGCCGGTCCCAAGCCCGGATAAATACAGAGGGTTGTGTCAGGAAGAGCATCGACGTAAAAGCTTGGCCAAAACAAACATGCGGATCAAACCTCTAAAGATGGAGGACACGGATTCGCTGTGGCGACCCCTTGAAGGGAAAAGCCGAAAGGAAAAGAATATATATGGTCGGGGCGGCCCGGTAGTCGAGTGGTTAGCACACCGGCTTCACAGTGCAGAGGTCGCCGGTTTGCGTCCCGGTCCGGCCTCCCTGTGTGGAGTTTGCATGTTCTCCCCGGACCCGCGTGGGTTTTCTCCGGGTCCTCCGGTTTCCTCTCACACTCCAAAAACATGAATGGCAGGCAGATTGACCACTCCAAATTGTCCCTAGGTGTGAGTGTGAGAGTGACTGTTGTATGTCTTTGTGTGCCCTGCGATTGGCTGGCAACCAATTCAGGGTGTCCCCCGCCTCGTGCCCAAAGACAGCTGAGATAGGCTCCAGCACCCCCCGCGACCCTAATGAGGAAGAAGCGCTACGGAAAATGAGATGAGCGATATATAAGGTCGTTTTGTGGGCTAAAAAAGCCTGATTATACATGGTCGTTTTTTGGTGCTCAAAAAGCCTTACTATACATGGTGGTTTTTTTTTTTGTCAAAAACACCTTATTATACATGGTCTGGCTTATAAATGAAATGTATTGTTGTTATTATCTGTGTGTGTGTATGTATGTATGTGTGTGTATATGTATGTATGTATCTACCAAATGAATGAGAACTAACCACTAAACGCTTAAACATCAAAGTCAGCTTTTATTGTCCTGCAGTGCTGCATTGATTTGGCACTTTCTCCTTTGCGGCGCATGTGGTTTTCAAGTCAGAAAAACACATCAAAAAGACACAGAGACTTTTTTTCTTGAATAAAGCAAAATATTTTAATTAGCAGCATCACCGGATGATCTTGAGGTATTTGAAGTCCACAGCCATACATTGAAAATCCTCCTTTCACCCTTCCGACATACTTTCAGATGATAGCAAAGACACACGGAGACTCCAGTCTATTCCCGTCAAAGGACCCGCACAGCACCAGCGCACGCGTGTGCAACGTGTACAACGTGTACAAGGTGAATCCTGTTGCCCAAGTGAAGCTGTCTCACTCTTGTGGCTTGTAAAGGCAGGCAGGCACAATTAATGGTGCACTTTTGGCTGTGGGGAGAGAAAACAAACACAAAAAATGTCATTCCAACGACATGGACAACAACAGTCATGTTCCCAATTTGTCGGGAGGTCACCATATGAATATTTCAAGCTGTCTAACTAGCTGGCGACCTAGCTAGCTATCCACAGGTAACATCCGACTTACGACAGAGTTCCGTTCCGACCAAACGGTTGTAAGTCGAAATGGTCGCAAGTCGAAATCCATTCAAAATGTTGAATAGAGACTCAGAGGCTAAATGACATAGGTATGGGTCATGGTCATAAGGACGGGTGGTCGTAAGTCGAGCGGGTCGTAAGTCGGATGTCAACTGTATTTGGTAACTGTTTGCGGTCTGGCTGGCTAGCTGGTTATGTCGCTAGCTATCTTTTTGCTATCTAGCTGGCTAACTATTGGCTGGCTGGCTATTTAGTTGGCTGTATTAGCTGAATAGCTAGCTTTCTATCTATTTGTTACTTCCGGGTTGAGTGAACACTGGTGTGTGTGGCTGCCGCCACTCACCCACAGAAAAAAACTTATCTTGTGACGAACAACAGTCAGTTAGCTAGCTATCTATCTATTTGCTAACTGTTAGCTGTCTGGCTGGTTAGCTGGTTATCGAGCTAACTATCTGTTGGCTATCTAGCTGGCTAACTATTGACTGACTGGCTGGCTAGCTAGTTGGCTGTATATTAGTTGGCTAGCATTCTTTCTAAAAAAAACTTATCCTGTGACTAAAGTGACCTTGAGAGTTTTGAAAGGCGCTACAGTAAATAGCTAACTAGACAGCTAATACTGTAGATAGCGAGCTAGATAGCCAGGTAGCTAGCTAATAGATCGTTAATAGATAGCAAATAGAATGTTGCTGTGCTGATGACCATTTTGTGTTTGGGAGCCTTTTACTGAGTGAGCTGCTTGTTCAGTAGCGACAAAGGGACATAGGTCTTCTTGTGCCGGTCCCAAGCCCGAATAAATACAGCGGGTTGTGTCAGGAAGGGCATCCGACGTAAAAGCTTGGCCAAAACAAACATGCGGATCAAACCTGTAAAGATGGAGGACATTGATTTGCTGTGGCGACCCCGTCAAGGGAAAAGCCGAAAGGAAAAGAAGAAGATAGCAAGATAGCTGGCTAGCTAGATAGCTAATAGATCGCAAATAGATTGCTAGCTAGATAGACATACAGATAGATAGCTTGCTAGCGAGATAGAAAGCTAGCTAGCCAGCTAGATAGCTCAAGAGCCAGACATATAGCTAGCTAGCCAGCTAATAAATAGATAGCAAATAGCTAGCTAGCTTCGAGTCCCAATGCATTGGAATGGCATTTGGGGGGTGAACATGACACGCTATATGAATGACCCAAAAGTGATTCGGGGTGTCTTGATCCTAGCGCCATTTTAGCACGCTACGATGTGTCAACAGCTTGTTTACCTTTTGGGCGGCCATCTTTTTCTCCATGCCCCCCGCCAAGCCGCCGCTCTTACTGTCCTTCCACGGGTAAAAGTTGGAACGAGGAGAAGATGAGTCAGGAGTGGATGAGGAGGAGGAGGAGGAGGAGGACGAGGGGAGCGAGTGTTCCTGCAGACCGCCTCCTTTACGCTTTTTGATCAAACCCTGATGGTCCAACGGCCGCCCGCCACCTTGCACAAGCAACCCCGAGTCCGCGACGCTATTCCGACAATTGTTGACGGAAGACGTTTCCGCGGGCGACGTGTGCGTTCGTCTGTAAGTCCAAAGCGTCTTTGCGGCCGGCGAATGCGATTCTGTTGGGGAGGGAAGTGGGTGGGGTTTACTCCCTGGCGACAGCCTACCATTGGTCAGTCCGTGGGAAAGAGGCGAGAGGATGGGCGCTTTGGGGGCGGCGAAGGTGGAGGAGGGCGGGCGGCCCCTGTCTTGCAAGGAAATGCAGTTCCTGTTTGGGCCGGAACGGTCGCCTTCCTGGGACGGCGCTTTGCGTTTGCGGGCAGCGGCCGCCGTGGCGGCGTCTTCGCGCAATCTGAGCATCTGCTTGCTGGGACGCCCCACGGGGTTTTTGGGCCGTCCCGGATCCGCCTGACGGGGAACCGTCTTGGCTGGGGAAGCCGGACACTGGTGGTTTGTAGCTTGAGGTATTTTCCTGAGTCACAATAAGAAATAATAATACATTTGATTTCTAAGCGCCTTTCAAAACTCTCAAGGTCACTTTACAGTCACAGGATAAGCAGCCGCATGCGCTAACGTTCACTCAACCCGGAAGTAACTCAAATAGCTAGCTAGCGAATAGCTAACAAATAGATAGCTAATAGCTAGCGAATAGATAGCTAATAGCTAGCGAATAGCCATTAGCCAGCGAATAGATAGCCAATAGCTAGCGAATAGATAGCTATTAGCTAGCAAATAGATAGATTTGTATTTTTTGGGGGGGCTTCTCGTGTTTGTTTCATTTACACGATCTTTAGGGATGTTCATTTTTTGGTACGGCATTTTGTTTCACGTCTCAAGTACTAATAGCTATCTATTCGCTAGCTAATAGCTATCTATTCACGAGCAATTGTCTATCTATTCGCTGGCGAATAGCTATCTAATCGCAAGCTATTAGTTTTTCTGGGGTTGTGCAGCGGCAACCACACGCGCCAGCGTTCAATCAACCCGAAAGTAACTCAAATAGATATAAATCTAGCTCGCTAGCTAATAGACAGCTAATAGATAGATAGCTAGATAGTGTGAGACCTGTTGTGGCTCAATATTACAGACGCTCCCCAACTTATGAACAAGATACGGTCGTCGTTCGTAAGGTGAATTCGTTCATAAGTTGCTTCAGTGCTATATTTTGTAAGGAATGTATAAGGTTTATATAAGTATGTTTAAAGGACAACCGACACCATTTTTTTTTGTTTTCTAACTGACATCAGAAAAACGTTTGATAGCATCTAAAATAGCCAAAACACACAGGCTGATATTTTTAGTCAAATGCAAAACACCAATAAAAATGACTTAGTGTCCCAAAAGTACTTCAAAATGACCCCGGAAATGCTGAGTTTCATAAGGTCCCGCCCCCTTGTTCGTGACATCACGCCAGGACGTCTTGCCTTGCTGGAGAATCAAAACAATGGCTTCACATTCGGAGAAGATGCTTTCTTGTTACTCCTCCTGTTATGAATATGATTCAAATAGTTCTGAAGAGGAAAGCATACATGTTTGCAATTGATTAAAGAAGTCCTTCCGTGTCATTTCGAGGCATCAGGACAGCAATGTAGCTTCCCAGAAAATGCATAAGCTCCGTTGGAAATGGTGCAACACACAAGGATTCACCATGGCGTTATTTATGCGTTTTCCTTCTAATTTTGCCATCAACACGGATCAACACGGATCAAGTTTTCAGAACCAACACCCAAAGTACCCAAAATGCATTGTGTGTCGCTTTTTCGGTCAGGGGCATTCTGAATGTGACGTCACTTCGGGCATCGTCATCAACTCGAAAACAAGACTTCATGAATATTCAGCTTGAGTCTTAAAACGTAAAATATAGCTATATGCTGTGGAATCTTATTAAAATACGCTCAGTAGAAGTCATTTGAAGTCATGTTACAAATTATGGACGCAACATGTCCAGGGGTGTCGGTTGTCCTTTAAGGCTTATTTAGTAGACAATTATGTTTTATGGGGACCTGGGAACGGATTATTCTCCTTTTAATGGTTTCTTATGGGAAATAAATGTTTGGCAGACGAACGTTTGGCCTTACACACACTTTCTGGGAACAAATTAAGTTGGTAAGCTGAGGGATCACAGTATTTGGTGGTGAAAATAGGCAAGGTATCAAGTGAATCCAACTTACTTCCAAAGATGGGCGCTAATGTGCTGCTCCAACATGCTGCTAAAAGCCGACCTCAGGTGGTGAAGCCTTCTGTCAAAAGTGTAGATGCCATGGCCCAACATCATACCACCAAAGGAACACATCTGGACAGAGAAGATGTCAAATATTCCAGAATGAGGGAAAATGAGCTTCATTTTGTTGGGGTCGCTTCTGAAAATCAACAGGCACGCTCAAGTACAGCAAACATTTTCAGGCAACAGCTTATCACTCAATTTAGT
This sequence comes from Hippocampus bargibanti, assembly GCF_051943395.1. NCBI lineage: Eukaryota > Metazoa > Chordata > Actinopteri > Syngnathiformes > Syngnathidae > Hippocampus > Hippocampus bargibanti. The sequence goes on from NC_142745.1 coordinate 22,915,495, forward strand.
CATGGGAAGTTGTATTTCACAATAAACAAAAAACAACAAATACAGGTAACATCCGAGTTACGACCGGGTTCCATTCCGATAAAACGGTCGCAAGTCAAACGGTAAGTTGAAATCCATTCAAAATGGCCGACGTGATGTTTACACAACAGGATGGTATACGATTGCAATCTGTTGTTTTTAAGCAACGGTTTCCATTGGATACTATTGTATACCAAACTGTTTACACTTCATTTTACATACATTTTATAACATTTAGTGTCATTTTTATAATTTTAGATTTCATATTATCAATTTTTATGACTGTATAACTGTATCTGTAATGTATACAAAACTGTTTACTGTACAGTTCATTTATCAATGTTATACTTATCTTTTAGTGTTGCTTTTATCATTTATATTTCATATTATCGATTTATATTTTATATTTAGATTCCATACAGTAGGTTAAAGAAAACACATACATAAAGAATACAGCAACATATGCTGTAAGTAAGTAAGACAACATATGCTGTAGGTACAAATACAAAATTAAGCATGTAAAAAAGTACAAAAATGCTAAATACGTAGGTACATATGTACCCAAATACACATAGCTTCCCACGCATGCGCGCTGTTGAAAAATGGCTCTCCCTGCTAACGACCCGAAGAGGTCGCCTGACATACACGCTCGGACTCAGGCGGACGCCGTGGGAAAAAAAGCAGTGTACAGTCCTACAGGAGATGTTGCCCAGACGGTATTTGCACTGTATAACTACTGTATTGAGTGTAGTCACACAGTAGATTGGTGAGCGAGTGGAGGACATGCTGGCTAGCCAAAATTATAGTACGCGCTGCCGGTTGCGTAGAATTAAAAAAACACACACACACACACACATACACACACGTGGTCATAAGTACGGATGGTAGTAATTCGCACCAGTCATAACTCGGATATTTCCTGTAAATACAAACTAAAACACTTCTTTTATGCTGAAGTGCTTCATACAACAAAGAGGATGCAGAAAAGTCGTTCAAATTGAATGATTGTCTCTGTGTGTTGTGTTATATTACAGTGATACCTCGGTTTAAGAACCCCTTGCCTTACAAACTTTTCGGTTTACGAACGTTAAATTTATGAAAATTTAACCTTGGCATACAAACTATTTTTGGGGATACACACGGAGCGCCACAATGAGTGATGTTTCATTCATGAACGAGCTCGCTCTCCTAACAAGAAAATGGCAGTCGACTTGTTTCTGTCCTCTATTCCCCGCCCCCAGTCTTCAGTTAAAGCCACGTGATTGGTCAAGAACGCAGCAGTGGGGGGGGGGGGGTAGTTCAAAAGCAGAGTGTAGACTGCAAGGCTAAAATAGCCCATCAATCAGGCTCCACAAATAACCCGCACAAGCCATCTGTACACTCGATGCAAAAAGCTATCAACCCAGCTAAACAGAACACAATTGATGAGGAACAAGGTAAAATTATTGCAGAGAATGCACAGCAACTTCACTCCGATATCATCAAGAGGCTACCTGGAAGTTCATCATCCATTGATGATTTCAAGACTAGCCACGGATTGTTCGAGAAGCGTCGTACAGGGATTCATGGTGTCATTCGTCACGGTGAGGTAGCCAGTTCTGGTGATAAAGCTGCCAAAGCTTACAAGGAATCATTCCTCAAGATGATGGAAGAAGAAGGCTACGTTCCTCATCAAGTGTTTAATGCTGATGAAACTGGCCACTCCATTCCATCAAGCCATCAACGACCATCACAAAGGTCAATAAAACTACTTTACGTCTGTGTAAGCTCTCAGTCGTACAGAAGTGGTCCATAGTGGGCCTCTATCGGCAGTCCATATGCACCTAAAAGCTAGCAACCACTCATTGGACGACAATGAGGTTAAAATCTTAGCGAAAGAACATAGTGGGTTTGAAAGGGGAGTAAAAGAAGCAATTTTCATAAAACAACTAAATCCTTCATTAAACCGGTTTGGTGGGGTGAGGTTCAATTTGGATCGTTCATACAATAGCCTGCTTAGGCAACATAAGATTAGTAATTCTGATGAGGTGATACCGGTCGAAATGGGGCAATCAGGCCAGTCGTTAGTCAGAACGACAGGAACTATCGGTGGAGCAGCTGCAAGGAGTAGTCCTGTGCTCCCCCCAACCTGAGAGCAGGGAGGGACCTATCATAGCAGAGTCCGGCATCGCCATGTCTGGACAGTAGGGAGATATATATATATATATATATAAAGAAGTACAGATGACGGCTGAAGAAACCGTTTCATCAAGAAACCATTTTATTATAAGGTACAGTTTTTATTTAATTATTACTGTCCTTCCAGTATTTATTTAATTATAATACCATATCACATTTATTAGACATAAAATAAGGTATATTTTGTGTAGTTTTAAGGCTTAGAAAATTAGAAAATGATGTTTTATGAGGACCTGGGAACAGATTATTCTCATTTTAATGGTTTCCTATGGGAAACTAATTTTTGGGATACACACGTTTCGCCTTACCTGGGAACCAATTAAGTTCGTAGGCCAAGGTAACACTGTATTTTGACTTGAGGATGGTGAATAATGCAATAGCTCACTGCGATCGGTCTTGGGTGCGCAGCAGAAGACGGGAAGTCAACGGGATGCTCCGCTCCTTCCGTTTCACTTTCACCACTGGAAATTGTTCCGTGGACAAGAGGGGACGGGACGCGAAGGCTTCCCTCATCCTGCAACTCCCCGTCATTGTCCGGGGGGGCCTCTGATTGACACGTGGAGCGACTGGAACGACATGGCCAGCTAACATTTTATAATAATAACAACAACAACAATAACAATAAATAATAATAATAATCCATGATGAATGACATCATTTCAAAAGGGGCCTATCAGCTACGAGATAGAAGGGTGAAATATATCAGATTGAAATAAGAATGGTTGAACACTACAAATACGTAAGTTTATAAGGTAAAGTATACCTATATGTGGAGAGTAACAACTTAGACCAACTAGACAAATACAAATGAGTAGAAAAATAAGTAACATTGGATGTTTAAGGATGTGCATAAAAAATAATAATAAATCATAATACATTACATTCATAAGTGCCTTTCAAAACTCTCAAGGTTTACAGTCAGGGGATACACTTGTCTGTGGGTGAGCAGCGGCAGCCACACGCGCGAGCGTTTATTCAACCCGGAAGTAACTCAAATAGATAGAAAGCTAGCTAGCTAGCCAATCAATAGCCAACAGATACCTAGCTAGATGGTCATCCAGCGAGACACCTAATAGATAGCTAGCTAGATTGCCAGCTAGTAAGCCAGATAGCTAGCCAGCCAGAGCTAATAGATAGCAAATAGCTATCAAATGATACTAATAATAATACTAATAATAACAACACTAATAATAATACATATAATCATATAATACACTCAAGGTCACTTTACAGTCACAGGATACATTTTTTTGTGGGTGAGCAGCGGCAGCCACAGGCACCAGCATTCACTCAACCCCGGAAGTAACTCAAATAGATAGAAAGCTAGCTAGCTAGCCAATAGATAGCTAATAGATAGCTATATAGCGAATAGATAGCCAGCTAGATGGCTATATAGTTCATCGATAGCTACCTTTATTGAATAAAGCAAACGTTTAATTTGGAAAAAAAAATGTTCTTTTTTTTTCTTGAAGTTGTTGTCGGCCACTTGTACGTAAAAGTTGCATGCCCCAGGAGTCCGGGCAGACGTTATTTCAGACACTGCTAATCAACATTTGCATTTGCATTTTCCATTGCTACCTCGGTGATACATCATGACTTTGAATTATCAGCGAGTAGAATTCCTTCTTTGCTTGTTTTTGGCAAATCTAACCTGAATGCAGGAAGGCTAGCCAAAAATCTTCGGCAGTGCGGAGCGCCATCTTGTTCTCTGGGCACCTCCGCGCTGGGCGACCACCCGGAATAGGAACCTCCCTCCAGCGATTGGGCCCCCTTCTCTCGAACTTTGGTCTTCAGTTCAGCCACTAACTGGTCAAACTTCTTACTGCGACCCAACACCTTCCGACGCTGGTGGATGGAATGGATCTGGAACAAGACCAGATGGACTCAGTCATTTTTCTACATTATTTTGGAATTATCATTCAGGAAACATGTGCTGAATCACTAAAAAGTGTTAAGAATTGATTTTAAAAAGATAGGGAGGGGCATGTAATACTAACACTGGAAAACAAATTCCAATATAAATTGTGATGGACATTGCATTAAGAACATCATAATAACAATAACAACAATAATAATAAAATAAAATACAAAAATTAAAGAAAAAGAAGAAAAAGAAAAAGAAAAAGATGAAGACCATGAAAATGAAGAAGACAAAGAAGACGAAGAAGACGAAGAAGACGAAGAAGATGAAGAATAATTATATACAATTCCGACTTTGAACTCTGAATTCCGACTTTTAACGTGCGCCGGCGTCTCGCTTTGGATCTCACATTGCATGTCAGCAGGCGAGTGCAGACTTTCTTCCTGTCAAGATCCAGGACACCACAGTGCTTGTCCAAGTCACACTCTCTTTCTGGGAAGATAAAGCCAGTCATGTTTAATGTCACATTCAAAGCAACTATGAACATACAGCGATTCCTTGGCTTACGAACTTAATTGGTTCCAAGACAGAGTGTGTAAGGCGAAAGATGTGTATCCCAAACATTAATTTCCCATAAGGAACCAGTAAAATGAGAATATTCCGTTCTTTCTAATTTTCTAAGCCTTGAAACTACACAAAAAAGACCTTATTTTACGTATAATAAATGTGCGATGGTATTGTAATGAAAGAAATAAACTGTACAGTATAATAAAGTCGTTTTATTGACCTTTGTGGTGGTCGTTGATGGCTTGATGGAATGGTGTGGCCATCTTGAGGAATTATTCCTTGTAAGCTTTGGCAGCTTTATCGTCAGAACTGGCTGCCTCACTATGACGAATGACACTATGAATCCCTGTATGAAGCTTAAAGATCTCGAACCATCCGTGGCTAGCCTTGAAGTCATCAATGGATGACCAACTTCCAGGTTGCCTCTTGACGATATCCGAGTGAAGTTGTCGTGCTTTCTCTGCGATCATTTTACCTAGTTCCTCATCAATTGTGTTCTGATTAGCTGGCTTGAGAGCTTTTTGCATCAAGTGTATAGATGGCTTGTGCAGGTTATTTGTGGAACCTGATTGATGGGTTATTTTAACCTTGCAGTCTACACTCTGCCTTTGAACTATCAATAAAGTTGAAACGAGTCCAAATTTCACTGTGTTTTCTATCCATTTTTCTGACGCTGTATTTGTCGGCTGTATTTCTCACAAAGACTGGGGGTGGGGAATAGAGGACAAAAAATTGTTGGCTGCCATTTCCTTGTCAGGAGAATGGGCTCGTTTGCAAATATCACTCATTGTGGCGCTCCGTGTGTATCCCGAAAAATAGTTTGTATGCCAAGATTAAATTCTCGTGAAGTTCACGTTCATAAGCCAACAAGTTTGTTAGCCAAGGCGTTTGTAAGCCGAGGTATCAATGTATATCCTTCCAAATGCAAGTGTTTTTCCGGCACTTACTGGCGGCCATTTTGTTGTATGGCTTGGGAATACGGTGGCTTTGGACCGCAGAGGCTGGAGAAGAATCCTTTCTTTGGGTCGGGGGCCTTTCAGTGGCTGCTGGAGGCCTCGCAGGCGGCGTGCCTCCGTGTGGCCACGGGGGGTCTCTGATGGATGAAGGTGGCGAGCTCATCAGAGGTTCGACAGGCGGTGGCTGCTTGAATACTGATGCATCGCTGTGGTTGCTGTGGCAGGATTTTTCCAGTGGCAAAGGTCTGCTAATGAGAGAAAACCCAGCATCACAAGACTTCTACGTACATAATGCAGAAGGGCCTGCAAAGCCTTCTCTGCTGGCCTAAAAATATCAGAATCACAGACTAATGTGAATTCTATTTTGTCCATGAATTCTTATGAAATAATTCCAAATTGTCTTTCAGCTCCCTTTCATTGCTTCAGAAATCTACCTGTCTGCCTTCACAATCAGTTCTGCAGGCCCCGGAGTTTAACATAAGTGTCAATGAAAATGCTGCTTTAACAATCAGATTTCAAGATGGCTCCCCAAGGCCTGCTCGAGTTTTCGCAAATTCTGATTGGCTAGTCACATAATTGGTGAGTCACTAGCCAGTCATAGTATCACAAGCTGCTAGTGATAAGCGCATACTGGCGAGAGAAAACACACTGTAGCTGTAGCGAATAGATTAGCTAGCAAATAGATAGCTAGCTGGGTATCTATTACCTAACTAGCTTTCTATCTATTTGAGTTACTTCCAGGTTGAGTGAACGCTGGCGCGTGTGGCTGCCGCTGCTCACCCACAGAAAAACATATCCTGTGACTTTGAGTATTGAAAGGCGCTTCGAAATGAAATATATTATTATTATGAGTATTATTATTAGCTAGCTGGCTATCTATTAGCTATATAGCTAGCCATTTGAGTTGAGCTGGCGCGTGTGGCTGCCGCTGCTCACCCACAGAAAAACCGATCCTGTGACTGTAAAGTGACCTTGAGACTTTTGAAAAGTGATTAGGAATGAAATGTATTATTATTAGTATTATGATGACCCCCCCTCACCCCCCCGGGCGGCCCGGTAGTCGAGTAGTTAGCACAGTGGCTTCACAGTGCAGAGGTCGCCGGTTCGCGTCCCGGTCCGGCCTCCCTGTGTGGAGTTTGCATGTTCTCCCCGGACCCGCGTTGGTTTTCTCCGGGTCCTCCGGTTTCCTCCCACACTCCAAAAAACATGCATGGCAGGCAGATTGACCACTCCGAATTGTCCCTAGGTGTGAGTGTGAGAATGACTGTTGTACGTCTTTGTGTGCCCTGCGATTGGCTGGCAACCAATTCAGGGTGTCCCCCGCCTCGTGCCCGAAGACAGCTGAGATAGGCTCCAGCAACCCCCGCGACCCTAATGAGGAAGAAGCGCTACGGAAAATGGATGGATGGATGATTACCCCTTAATGCAGCCCAATCTTACCTTCCTCCTTCCTTTGTGTTTTTGGCGTGTTTGTGCTGGGGTGGCGTCAAAGGGCCTTGACCTCGACCATCCCATGCTGAGGTGGGGATGGAATTGTTCCCCTGAGAAGGAGAATGGCTGTGATGGGTCTTCTGCTGGGATTGGAGAGGCGGAGAACGGCTGTGATGGGTCTTCTGCTGGGATTGGGGAGGCGGAGAACGTATTCGGGAGTAAAGTTTGGCCAGAGGGCCGTGTCTCCTTTCGCAGTGCTTCTCGAACGCCTGCGGCTTGACCACTTGACCGCAGTGGCTGCACACCACCAGGTAGAAGTCGTCGTAGGCCGGGTACAGACCAAAGATGGACATGTCTGGGAGAAGAACCGACAGGACTGTTCAATAACAAACATGGAAAATGTGCTTCTTATCAAAACAAAGAGGAGGACTTCAAATAATGAAAACAAATGAACTCTTTAAAGTCACAATTCTGAGTTAAAAGTTGGAATTTTGAGTTAAAAATCGGAATTCAGAGTTAAAAGTTGGAATTTTGAGTTAAAAGTCGGCATTCAGAGTTAAAAGTCGGCATTCAGAGTTAAAAGTCGGGATTCAGAGTTAAAAGTCGGGATTCAGAGTTAAAAGTCCGAATTTTGAGTTAAAAGTCGGAATTTTGAGTTAAATCAGAATTCTGAGTTGGGTTGAGTGAACGCTGGCGCGTTTGGCTGCCGCTGCTCACCTGCAGAAAAACATTATTGATCTTATCCCATGAGAGCCAACCACTTCCAGCACAGCACCATTGACTTTTATCCGAGAGGGAGAGAAAAAGCCCAACCCTCCTCCTGCAAAACTGGAGGTTGGACAGCTATCCAAGGCCCGCGATTGGGAGATGCGGGTTGACATTGGCCAGCAATTGGTTTTCCCAGCGGAGATTGCAGCCACCACCCTCAGACCAGACTTGGGGCTCTGGTCCCCTTCACTCAAGGCTGTCTACATCGCAGAACTCACAGTCCCGTGGGAAAACTCTGTTGAAGAGGCCTATGAGCGCAAGAAGCTGCGCTACGCAGAACTCGCAGTGGATGCGCAACAGCGAGGATGGAAAGCCAAGGTCTATCCATTTGAAGTTGGATGCAGAGGGTTTGTGGCTTCCTCCACCATCAAACTGCTAACAGACCCGGGCATCCACGGACAGGCTCTGCGGCACACAGTTAGATCACTCTCCGAAGCGGCAGAAAGAAGCAGCCATTGGATCCGGATGAAGAGGAAGGACCCTTGTTGGGCTCATAGGTCAGCAACCTAAGACCCTCCCCCCCCAAAAAAAACTTCTCAACATCTGATTGGGCATGGGACACAAGCGCAGGCGTGATCAACCTGTCGCTGGCCACCATCCCATCCCATGAGGGTGTCGAGTGACGAAAGGCCGAAACACCCAATGATTCTTTGGAGCGCTACTGACGATGTGTCCCAAATTCACAAGCTTCCCATCCCTGAGGCACAGCTCCCACACCACTCTCAACGTCAAGGCTAAATCTCATGTGAGGACCATCCATTGGCACAAACGCACAGAATAACATCATGTCCAGTGTTTCATGATTCATTCTTATCCTGTGTCAGTAAAGTGACATTGAGAGCATTTGAAAGGCACTCATAAATTGAATGTATTATTATTATACATTTCATTTATAAGCGCTCAAGGTCACTACAGTCACACGATAAGTTTTTCAGTGGGTGAGCAGCGGCAGCCACACGCGCCAGTGTTCACTCAACCCGGAAGTAACTCAAATAGTTAGAAAGCGAGCTACCTAGCTAATAGATAGCTAGCCAGCCAGCTAGATGGCTAATACATAGCAAATAGTTAGCAAGTAGATAGCTAGCCAGCTAAATAGCTATATAACTAATTGAGTCGATAAGATGACCTGAATAACAAAAAAATGGAATGGCTGATGAGAGAGACACACAAGAAATCATTCCAATCTTAAACTTTTTCTGAATTATTATTAAACTACATTATTATTATCATCTCCTTCACTGCCAGACGATGTGCAAAAATGTGTCCGATCCAGTGCCAGGGTTTTTGTCATTGTCACTCAAATTCCAGGACCCACAGACTATTGACATCAACATTCAATGCAGCGTAAGAAACCCGAGACTCTCTTCTTGCATCAGAAAAAAAGGAGGTCATTCCTAAATGATATGGTCTGGAGTTATATCGTCAAAACAGTAAATACTCAATGTTCTAGCTATCTATTAGCTATCTAGATAGCTCGCTATCTATCTATTAGCTAGCTCGATTGTTGAGTCAGGAAACACATTAGCTATAAAGCTAGCTATCTATTAGCTATTGCTGGCTACCTAGCTGGCTAGCTATTTGCTATCTATTCGCTAACTAGCTAGCTGGCTACCTAGCTATCTATCTATTTGCTATTTAACTAGCTAGCTGGCTACCTAGCTAGCTATCTATTTGCTATCAATTCACGATTTAACTAGGTAGCTGGCTAGCTATCTATTTACTATCAATTCGCTATCTAACTGGCTAGCTGGCTACCAAGCTAGCTATTTGCTATCTATTCACTATCTAACTATCTAGCTGGTTACTAAGCTAGCTATGTATTTGCTATCGAACTAACTAGCTGGCTGGCTAGCTAGCTTTCTCTTCACTATCTAACTAACTAGCTATCCATTAGTTATATATTAGCTAGCTCGCTAGCTCTCTATGTATTATGTATCTATGCGTTATTCTGGGTTGAGTGAACGCTGGCACGCGTGGCTTCCACTGCTCACCCACAGAAAAACTGATCCTGTGACTGTAAAGTGACCTTGAGTTTTGAAAGGCACTTAGAAATGACATTTATTATTATTATTATTATTATTATGAGCTTGAAATGAGAGTGACTGTCCAAAATACAATGCAATACAAACATATTGGTTAATATAGCTGTAACTGGCGGGTATCTTGTCATTGGTTGTATATAATTTATTTGGACTTGTTGTTCTGTAAAAGTGTTTAATGTTTCTATGCGAATCTTTATATGTGTGTCTTTCTTAAAATCGTTCGTCTTCGATACTTTATGTATCATGTTTTGTCATTATCACTTCCGCGTCATGTGTTTCGATAAAAGCGAGTAAGGCGAGACAGACGGAACGAGACTAATGCGAAAGAGAGACACAAGCGGAGCAACTGCTAGATAGAGAACGACAGTCTCAAGTCTACGTCAACGTTTATCTACTTTCGGTTAATAAGGTGCACACGGTACGTTATTAATTTCCTTATTGACTGAATGTTTTGTCCAACTTATTGTAATGTTGTCGTTTCAATGTCCTTTCTCGTTTTCACGGTCTTCCAAGTGTTTCACAATAAACGTGACATCGGTAAGAAGCGTCATCCTTGACCGGGGTACAGTGAAAACGTGTTCACAACAACGAAAACGTGCTCACACAGTGAAAACGTGCTCCCAAAAGTATATGGTCCTCATTCCGCGCAGGTGCTTCCCACCGCAACGGCAAGCTATCGACTTCGGCGTACTCGCTACATCGAGCGTCGGCGCACTCAACCACGTGTCACGGAGCTAGCCACGAGCTACTTGGAACATCGTAGCACTCAACCCGCAGCAAGCTACAGGCCTCGGCGTGCATCGTCACAATCAGCCTTCAACGGTTTCAACGCGCGACGTTGCTTCACATGCTTAACAGCAGCTCAAGGTTTTGATGGACGTTTCCAGTCGCTCACAAAGTGGATGGATAGAACATACAAATTCACCGCAGTAACACAGAAAATAATGAATGTGGGTTTTGGAATGAAAGTATATACAGTAAAGTCTCGTTATATCGATAGTACTGCTTATTACGATACTATTTCTATGAACGCAAGGAGAAATTTACATGCCGCAGGATTGGATATATCGATAGTCCGGTTATATCGATATTTTTTTCCCACTCCCGAGAATATCGATATAACGAGACTTTACTGTACTTCTATAAAACAAATTTGAGGTTCTGAACTATTAAAATGTCTCAAACTAGCATTTCAGTTAAGAGGGCCGAAATGGCGGCTCTACTGGCAGCAAAGGAAGCTGAGATTGAAATGGAAGAGGCGGTTGAAGCTCAACGTCAGCAGTTGAAAAAAACGTGAAAATCTGAGAGACATCAAAGTGATGAAGGCAAAGTTACGTGTGTGTGAGGAAGAAATAATGAAAGCAACGTTACGCCAGTTTGAGAAAGTAGTGAAGGTAAAGTTAGGTGCGTTTGAGGAAGAAGAAATGAAGGAACTGCATGTCACCGGCATCCCCAAACACACCAAAGAGAAAGATACATTGCCTTTCTACCACCATGACCCATGCCATAAACCGCTAACTGAGAAATAGGTTGAATCCTACATTCAAAGTTCCTACTTTTAGTTGTATCCTCTTGGCGTTCCATTTCTCTCTTTTCCTGCGGGCACACCTCCCTCCTCTCCTTCTTCGACCAACAGTAGTCCATTTTCCACTGGCACCCTGAAGGTCAACAGTACCAATGGCGGCCGTTGTTAACCCGGGCCTCGACCGATCCGGTATGGGATTCAGAGGTTTGACTCGTTTTGGCAATTTTTTTTACGTCGGATGCCCTTCCTGACACAACCCTCTGTATTTATCCGTGCTTGGGACCGGCACAACAAGGCACTGGCTTGTGCCCCCTTGTGGCTACATCCTTTTTTACATAATAATAATAATAATAATACTAACTTATTTACCACTGAATTTTCACAAAGCACAAACATGGAAAAAGGGAAAATGCTGCACCTTGTGAAAGGGAAAAACATAGCCAGAGGTCTGGCCAACGCATTTTTTGGCACCCAAGCATGAAAAAACAAACCCCGAACAAATTCGGGAATGGCGCTCGACGTCATGTTTTCAATTCCCGAATACATTGATAAATGGCGGTGAATGAGTTGAAATAGAGTACGTGGGAAATCACATGATGGAGTACTGCGGATATATTGTCAACATTATTGTGACATCTTGTATGTGACATTGCCGGTGTGATGAAAACATGACGGAAACCAAAAATAGCAGCAAAAGTTTGTTTTGCGGAGTTGCAGACGGGATGCTGGCCGGACCTACCCTCCCTGCTGAGTGACATGGCCTCTGCCGCCTTTTTGCCATTTTTATTGCAGTCATCCACGCCAGCTCCTAAAACACCAGACAGGAAACATTTTCATGATACTTGTTCCATCTCCGACTAGTGTGGCATTCATATCAGTTGTATAAATTCAGCTCAAAGCAAAAGCAACGAAACACAATGCATTTTGGGTACTTTCTTTCATCCGAAAAGACCGTGTTGATGGCAAAATTAGAAGGATAACTACATAAATAGCGCCATGTCGTTTTGTGTGGCAGCCAATTGCGGTAACACGCATAAAGAAGGTGCAGGTTGACACAAATTCCCAGCGGACAAATCAAGCCCATTTCCAACAGAGCTTGGGCGCCATCTTGTGCATTTTCTGGCCGCTACATTGGAGTCCAGACAGCTCGAATTGATACGGAAGGACTTCTTTCATCGATTGCAAACATTGATGCTTTCCTCTATTTAGGACTTGAAACTCCTTCACAGGAAGAGCTCATTAGCCAGGTTACAAATGTATCAGTTCATGGAAAAGACAATGTTTTATTGCTTACAGGTGTTCGTGCTTAGAACTCAAGAGGTGTGGTATTCTAATCAAGAAAACTATGTTTTACTCACGTATCACTTCAATTTGCATATATTTCTCAAGAAATAGTTTGGCAGAGGGCTGCAGAATTCAGCTGTCTGTCATGAATGGCTGCATCACCTGCGTTTCTGGGCCCGAGCCTTTGTCCAGTGTCCGATCGAACATCTCTGACAACTATTTGAATCATATTCATAACTGGATGAGTAACTAGAAAGCATCTTCTCCCAATCTGGACTCTCTGAAGTCATTGTTTTGATTCTGGAGCAAGGCAGTTTGCGAAGGAGTAGCCTGGCGTGATGTCACCAATAAGGGGGCGGGACCTTCTGAATCTCCCCAGTTTCGAGCTCATTTTGTGGCAGTTTTGTGACACCAAGTCATTTTGATTGGTGTTTTGCATTTGACTCAAAATATCAGCCTGCGCGTTTTGGGTGTTTTCGATGCTATAAAACGTTTTTCTGATGTCAGTTAGGAAACCAAAAAAATGGTGTTGGTTGTCCTTTCAGACCCTTAACCCTTTCGATACTTCAAAGACATTTGCATTGGATGAGCCTTTAGTCGTTTCACAACGTCGAAATCGACGTTTCCCAGCAGTAAAGCAATGAAAGTAAGACGAAAGGAAGAAGTAGAAAAACAAAATACAGGAGCTGCTGGAAAGGCAGCCATTCTCGCGGCAGCCATCTTGAAGTCAAAACAGCATTACAAAAACAACAAAATAAACTTTATGACACAACACAAAAGACACAGACAGTCATTCAATCGCAAACACTTTCTTCACCCACTTTGTTGCGTGAAGCAGTTCTGGATGAAAGAGGAGAGGATCAAAGCGTCCTTTTCACCAGTGAATCAGGGACGTCATGGTGAAACGTGCACATCTGCTACAAGCTAAATGTTGAAAGTAAACACCAAGCTGTAGCATCCATTTCTCTCTCTCTCCGAGCTAGCTATCTATTTGCTGTCTATTAGCTATCTGGCTAGCTTGCTATCTATGGTGCACATTCCACCATATGGTCCCTGGTCCACTGGTGAAGAGATGCTTTGATCATCTCCTCTTAAATCTGGAACTGCTTCGTGTAACAAAGAGGGTGCAGAAAGTGCTTAAGAATGAATGACTCTGTGTCTTTGTGTTGTCATGTTATTTGTTAGGTAGTTTTTGTTTGTTTGTTCTTTTGACTTCAAGATGGCGCCGCGAGAGTGGCTGCCTTTCCAGCAGCTCATGTATTTTGTTTTTCTACTTTCATCACTTTGCTGCTGTGAAATGTAAATTTCTCCACTAAAATGCGAGACTAATAAAGGCAAATCCAATCCAATCTATCAACTATCTAGCTATCTATCTATTTGCTATTTATTTGCTGGCTATTAGCCATCTGACTAGCTAGCCTTCTACCTAGCTTGCTATCTATTCGCTAGCTAGCTATTTGCTGTCTATTAGCTATCTGGCTAGCTTGCTATCTGGCTCGCTATCTATTAGCTATCTAGCAAGCTAGCTAGCTATTTGCTATCTATTAGTTATGTAGCTAGCTAGTTTGCTATGTAGCTCATTTCTATTAGCTATCTAGCTAGCTAGTCTTCTATCTAGCTTGCTATCTATCAGCTAGCTAGTTATTTGCTGTCTATTACCTATCTGGCTAGCTTGCTATCTGGCTCGCTATCTATTAGCTAGCTAGCTAGTTATTTGCTGTATATTAGCTATATCGCTAGCTAGTTTGCTATTTGGCTCGTTATCTATTAGCTATCTAGATAGCTATCTATTTACTGTCTATTAGCTATCTGGCTAGCTAGCTTGCTATCTAGCTCACTACCTATTACCTATCTGGCTAGCTAGCTTTCTATTTGCTATCTATTTATATTGACACCTTCAAAGACGTACAGATGACGGCGGAAGAAACCTTTTCGGCTGTGGTGGTGGTATCACCAAATTGAACGTATTAACGTAAATGAGAGGGGAGGGAAATGTATTCATGGTCAGAAGCTATCCAGTCTCGGCATACTTTACTGGTGAGTTGTGAGAAGACTTGCATGGATGCCAAACAATGGGGGAGTGCAAAAAAAGCTTGAAAGCTGGGGAAAAGACAAATATATTGGAGAGGAACGACCACAGTTCGGGTAAAGGGACATAGTCGATGCGATGAAGGGGACACGCAAGGGAAATCAGGGTCAAGTGCTCGAATAAGGAAAAAAAAACAAGAGTGGCGTTTAAAAATGGCAAATCTTGGGGCAGCATTCATGTTGTTGGTAACAGCACGAGACTCCTTGTGTGTCACCGGTGTACACATTCCAAATCAGCGGGTTACTCAGCTGCTGGAACGCCAACTCAAAGTAACTATCCTGCCGTCAACCAATTGTGTGTTGCTTGTTAGCAAGCTAGCTTAGCTTTTCCACGGTAAGAAGTTACACGCAGAGTCTGTCTTCCTGCCTGCCATACTAGCTTCATTCTGGGCTGATGTCATCGCCGCCCGGCTCATTTCATCCAATTTGGACACACCCGGCAAACAAAAGGTGACATGACTTTTTTTAACACAGCTCCAATACTATAATGCAAACGCCATATTATTGATCCCGGTCCTTGTTTTTTCCCTGACAACATTATGCAGATGGCTCCAGTGTAGAGCAACATGTTATCCATCCAGCGCTAGGACCCGGCAGGGTCTTTGTTTGGGTAACATGGCTAACGCTTCCCGACGTTTACACGAAAATAAAGCTTCGGCTTTTTGGATGAAAGCATTTAATCGCAGGTAGATGTGGCGTCGTGGCGTTTGCTTACCATCAGGGGTTGTCACAGAGGACCACTCGGTCCAAGCAGTCCAACTTTGACCGACGAAATCATCGAAGCTAGGCACCCGCCGATCGAGAGCAGCCATTACTTTCACTGCGCGTTCACGCGCCGCCATCATCACTGCGCGGCAAACTGCCTACGTCATAAGTCGCTTGCTGACAACTTGGCGGGGACGTCAACTAATAACAACCACAATGGCACAGGCGATGTTTACTAATGGGACGGAAGAGGATTAGGGCCACTGAAGAAAAACTAAATCATAGATTTCATTCATAAGTTCACTCAACCAGGAAGTAACAAAGTAAAAAAAAAAAAAAAAAAACCGCAATAACATTCTGACTTTATGCTCAGAATTCTGAGCATAAAGTCATAATCTCACTTTGAAGTCAGAATTGTGAGAATAAAGTCATAATTCTGAGCATAAAGTTAGCATTCTCACTTTAATGTCACAATTCTGAGCATGAAGTCATAATGCTTCTTTTCCTTTCGGCTCTTCCCTTCAGTGGTCGCCACAGCGAATCAATGTCCTCCATCTATCCCGGTTTTGTGCATCCTCTTCTCTCACACCAGCTACCTTCATGTCCTCTTTGACCACATCCATAAACCTCCTCTTCGGTCTTCCTCTCGGTCTCCTGTCTAGCAGTTCAAGGCTCAGCATCCTTCTCCCTATATAGTCACTCTCTCTCCTCTGGACATGTCCAAACCATCTCAGTCTGACTTTCTCTCCAAAGCCTCTAATATGAGTTGTCCCTCTAATGTACTCATTCTTGATCCTATCCAACCTGGTCACTCCCAAAGAAAACCTCAACATCTTCATCTGTGCTACCTCCAGCTCTGCTTCCTGTCTTTTCTTCAGTGGCACTGTCTCCAGTCCAAACATCATGGCTGGTCTCACCACGGTTTTATAATTTTCCTTTCATCCTAGCTGAAAGCCTTCTATCACACATCACACCTGACATTTTTCTCCAGCCTGCCTGGACACGCTTCTTCACCTCTCATGAAGTCATAATTCTGAGAATAAAATCAGAATTCTGACTTTTTTTCCCCAGGATGCTGACTTCAAAGACTTTATTCTCAGAATTCTGACTTTAAAGTCAGAAATCTTGAAACTGTCAACTTTAAAGGCAGAATTGTGAGAAAAAAAGTCAGAATTCTGACTTTAAAGTCAGAATCCTGACTTTATTCTCAAAATTATGACTTTAAAGTGAGAATTCTACGAAAGAGGATGAGGGCCACTGAAGGAAAAAAAAATAAGGTTGGCAAGATTCTCACTTAATTCTCAGAATTCTGAAAATAACGTCAGATTTCTGACTTTTTCTCTCAGAATTCTGACTTTAAAGTCAGAATTCTCACTTGAAAGTCATTCTGAGAATAAAGTCAGAATTCATAAAGTCAGAATTCTGATTTTATTCTCAGAATTCTGACCTTATGCTCAGAATTCACAAAGTCAAGAATCCTGAGAATAAAGTCAGAACTGTCATTTTAAAGTCAGAAATCTCATTTCAAAGTCAGAATTATGAGAATAAAGTCAGAATTCTCACTTTAAAGTCAGAATTCTGAGAAAAAAGTCAGAATCTTGCCAACCTTTTTTTTTTCTGTGGCCCAAAATGCGATCTGGGCATTTATATTTTGAGATTTCAAACGAAAACATCACAGCTTTCGACAATTCTTTCAAAATAAAACTAACCCGACAACTGAATATTCAAATTTGGGACACAGATGACCTCATAACATCTTCCGATACGTAAAAATAGGCACAGGTCGTCTAGCACCAGGTACATGTATTAAAAGCAAAAAAGACAAACAAAGAACTTGATTTTATATTTTTAATATTCTACAAAGCACGGGAACAAATAAATGTAAATTCTCTTTGCCATACATGCATTGAGACATTTTTTTCATAAGGATTAAACATCATAGCAAGGATTGATTAGAATCGTCTGTTTATTATGTGACTTTAAAAATAGCCATTCCATGCAAAACGCATTTTTATGTAGAGGTGATTCAAATTAAGCATGTAGTGATACCTTGGCTTACAAACTTAATTGTTTCCCAGACAGAGTGTGTAAGGCAAAAATTCCCCATAAAACATCATTTTCAACTTTCTAATCCTTAAAACTACACAAAATATACCTTATTTTATGTATAATAAATGTGCAATGGTATTGTAATTAAAGAAATAAACTGTGCATTATAATCAAGTGGTTTTATTGACCTTTGTGATGGTCGTTGATGGCTTGATGGAATGGAGTGGCCGCTTTCATCAGCATGAAACACTTGATGAGGAACGTAGCCTTCTTTCACCATCTTGAGGAATGATCCCTTGGAGGTGCTTTCTCTGCGATCATTTTGCCTTGTTCCTCATCAATTGTGTTCTGTTTAGCTGGGTTGATGCTTTTTGCATCAAGTGTACAGATGACTTGTGTGGGTTATTTGTGGAGCCTGATTGATGGGATATTTTAACCTTGCAGTCTACACTCTGCTTTTGAACTATCAAAGTTGAAACAAGTCCATATTTCACTGTTCTCTATCCATTTTATCACTCTGTCGTCTGCCTGTCTCTTTAATGTTTAAACCCTCCCCCTCACTGCTGCGTTCTTGACCAATCACGTGGCTTTAACCGAAGACTGGGGGCGGTGAGTAGAGGACAAAAACAGTCTGCTGCCATTTTCTTGTTAGAATGGGCTCATTTGCGAACGACGCATCACTGATTGTGGCGCTCCGTGTGTATCCCGAAAAATAGTTCGTATGCCAAGGTAAAAATTTCATAAATTTAACATTGGTAAACCGAAAAGTTCATAAGCCAAGGGGTTCGTAAACTGAGGTATCACTGTATGATAATCTTTTTTTTGTCTTCACTGGACCACTGTTTCTGATGAAACAAATAGCTGTGTGAGTGTTCAGAAATCACAGGCTCGTACACGTGAACACAACTTGACTCGTGCTAATCCCTGTTAAGTGGTTAAGGACGCACCGTCGTCTTGTCTGAACCAGGCTTAAAGGACAACCGACGTCTCCGGACAAGTTGTGTCCATAATTTGTAAAATGGCTTCAAAGGACTTCTACTGGGCGTATTTTAATAAGATTCCACCGCATATAGCTACATTTACCTTTTAAGACTGGCGCTGAAGATTCAGGAAGTCTTGTTTTTGAGTTGGTGACGAGTCCGTACATGACGTCAGAAAAGGACCGCCTCCTCACCGTATTGTAGCGTCTTCCCATCACGTTTATGTATTTTGATGTACTGTTTTTTTTTTTAAACCAGGTCTTACACCCAAAAGCTGCCAGCAGAGGGAGGCAAACTCCATGGAAGGAATGTATCAGCCTGTGGAAACGGGCTGATTAATTCCTCATCGGAGCTGGTCGCCATTTTTCTGCCTCTTTTTGGGTGAGACATTCCCCCCCGCCCGTTTGCCTCAAAATGGCCCAAATAAATTATTTAATCAATTGCAAACATGTATGCTTTGCTCATCAGGACTATTTGAATCATATTCATAACTGGATGTGTGACAAGAAAGCATATTCTCCGAATCTGAAGCCATTGTTTGGATTCACAAGCAATGCAAGACGTCTTGGCGAGACGTCACGAACTGGGGGCGGGACTTTCTGAAAATGCTCAATTTTTTTTGCAGATTTTGGACACTTGAAGTCATTTTTATTGGTGTTTTGCATTTGACAAAAATATCATACTGCATGTTTTGGGTATTTTAGATGCTATAAAACGTTTTTCTGGTGTCAGTTAAAAAACAAAAAAGTGGCGTCGGTTGTCCTTTAAACACAAGCGTCAATCAACAAGTGGCGTATAACTCAACACCTGAATTAACAGTCATACTGTTCTGGGCAAATGCGACATTCACGGTATTGTATCCAACGAGGTGGTTTAGGCCCAAATACACATGTACCTTTAGAGAGCCCTTATCAGTGTCTGAAACTCATGACAAAAAGTTAGCGGACACCAGGGCAGACAACTGTGAAAAGTTGCCTGCCCGGCCATAAAGTTGCCTGCCCCATTTTTCACAACTTGAAACACAATGACGACTAATTGCAAAAAATACCATTGTTGGAAAGTATTAAGGATTTTTTTGTATGAAGGATATACCTAGCACAAATGCTCCCTTGCTTAATTGATGATAAATATCCCTTGCTGATAATTTTGCTCCAGTTGTGGTTTGTCCTTACACTGTTGGGCATGTTGCACAATGCAATGTTTGCGCTGCGTCGTCTGCTACAAGTCACGTCAACTCCTCCTTACATGATGCTTTTTATTCTAATAATACATTTAATTTCTAAGCGCCTTTCAAAACTCTCAAGGACACTTTACAGTCACAGGATAATGTACGTTTACGTTTTGTAGCCTCATAAATGTTGTTAGCTTCTTTTGAATCTTTCTTCTGCGGCTGAGGTTCTGTGCATCTACTTTGGAAAATGATATGCAAAAGCACGACTTTATAACGCTCGGGAAAAGTCCGGAAGAACGAAGTAGGCTTCTGATTGGCTGCCGTGACGAGTATGCAAATTGCCAAACGAACCGAAATTCCGAAATGTCCAAACCGAAAGATTTTGAAATCGGAATAAAGTATTCCGATTTCAAAATATTAGTTCAAACGTTTGCTTTGAAAAAAAAACTTGTTTTGTTCTTGAAGAAGTTGTCGGTCACCCGGCCGTAAACGTTTTGTAAGTTGTACGCCCGACGTAAAAGTTGCACGCCGCGGGCGTCCAGGCAGATGTTATTTCAGGCACTGTCTATAGACACACCATACGTCAGGCTAACAATTTGGATCCGATTTTATAAGCAAAGTCAAGATCTGACTTTCGAATCTAACAATTCATGTTATGTTAAAAAAAAAAAATCACGTTGATTATGTCGCGGGTGTTTTTTACCCATATGTCCCAAATACCAAATATGTCCAGTCAACAGTCAAAAAGGTGACATCCGCAATGGATGCTACAGCGGCGTGTCTCCTTTCAACATTTATAGCTAGAGATAGCTAGATAGCTGGCTGGCTATCTCTATGGCTATCTAGGTAGCTTTCTATCTATTTGAGTTACTTCCGGGTTGAGTGAATGCTGGCGCGTGTGGCTGCCGCTGCTCACCCACAGAAAAAAAAACTTTTCCTGTGACTGTAAAGTGACCTTGAGAGTTTTGAAAGGCACTTAGAAATGAAATTTTATTTAGCTTGTATCTTATTTTGCTTTTTTTTTTAAATTGGCGCTAAACCAATTTAGAAATACAAATCAATTGACAAATCTGTCGAATACCCAGTGGCGGGTCACTGGGTATTCGACAGTAAAATGATTGCTTCGAAGCCAGTGTGGAAAAACAGCAGGATAAACCTTTTATGGCACTTGTTAGTCACTCAAGCAAACAGATTTCCAGTAGCAAAACATTATGAATACCAAATGCACTGTGTCCCTGATCCACTGCTGAAAAGGATGCTTTGATCCTCTCCTTTTTCATCTAGAATTTAATGTCACAAAGAGGGTACAGCAAGCGCTGAAGAATGGATTGGATGTACCTTTATTTGTCTCACAGTGGAGAAATTCACATTTTACAGCAGCAAAGTTATGAAAGGAAGAGGAAAGGAAGAAGTAGAAAAACAATGAATGACTGTCTGTGTTGTCATCCATCCATCCATTTTCCGTAGCGCTTCTTCCTCATTAGGGTCGCGGGGGTTGCTGGAGCCTATCTCAGCTGTCTTCGGGCACGAGGCGGGGGACACCCTGAATTGGTTGCCAGCCAATCGCAGGGCACACAAAGACATACAACAGTCACTCTCACACTCACACCTAGGGACAATTTGGAGTGGTCAATCTGCCTGCCATGCATGTTTTTGGAGTGTGGGAGGAAACCGGAGGACCCGGAGAAAACCCACGCGGGTCCGGGGAGAACATGCAAACACCACACAGGGAGGCCGGACCGGGACGCGAACCGGCGACCTCTGCACTGTGAAGCCACTGTGCTAACCACTTGACTGCCGGGCGGCTTTTGTTGTCATATTATTTATTTATAATAATAATAATAATACATTTCATTCATAAGCGCCTTTCAAAACTCTGAAGGTCACTTTACAGTGATGTTTTTTTCTGTGGGTGAACAGCGGCAGCCTCACGCACCAGCGTTCAGTCAACCCGGAAGTAACTCAAACAGATCGAAAGCTAGCTAGCTAGCGAATAGATGGCTAATAGCTAGCTAATAGATAGCAATTAGCCAGTGAATATGTCGCTAATAGCTCACGAATATATAGCTAATAGCTATTATTACTTGAGACTTTAGTTTTTCTTTTGTTTTTTTGACTTAAAGATGGCGTCGCCGAATTGGCTGCCTTTCCAGCAGCTCCTGTATTTTGTTTGTCTACTTCTTTTTCTTTCCTTACCTCTTCCTTTCATAACTTTGCTTCTGTGAAATGTCAATTTATCCACTGCCAGACAAATAAAGGTACATCCAATCCAATCATTAGCTATCTAGCTAGCTAATAAGCTAGCCAGCTAGCTTTCTCTCTATTTGAGTGACGTCCGGGTTGCTGTGAAATATCAATTTCTCCATGGCGAGACAAATAAAGGTACATCCAATCCAATTCAAAGTACAGTAATAAAGATAAGCTGCGCATTGACATCTTTCCATAATGGGAAGGTGGAAATACAAACAGAAACCCATGTGATGGCAAATATGAGTGTTTTTTACATTCAAATGAGGTTATTAATAAACGTTATGGGAAAAGACAAATCTTAACATTGTTGAATAGATTGAATATCACTATTCCACTGCCGTCGTGTAAACATGGAGACAAGTAGGACAAGCTGAAAAAACTCTTGAGTAGACTTTGGCAAAGTAGTGTCTGCAATTAACAGTGACATGACAAAAAAACAAAAAAAAATGCTGAAATAGCAGCACAAGTAGCTCTCAGTAATTCAGATGTGTCTTTCTTTTCACTAAAACTTAAGGGACAACCGACACCTCCGGACACGTTGCGTCCATAATTTGTAAAATGGCTTCAAATGACTTCTACTGAGCGCATTTGACAAAGATTCCAGCGCATATAGCTATATTTGACCTTTTAAAACTCTTCTTGTTTTCGAGTTGATGACGATGCTGACGTCACGTCATGTCTGGAACGCCCTGACTGAGAAAGCGACACACAATGCATTTTAGGTACTTTGTGTCATCTGAAAACACCGTGTTCATCGCAAAATTAGAAGAAAAACTACATAAATAACGTGATGGAGGTGTAAGTAAGTAAGGCAGGGGTGTCAAAGTCATTTTTGGCCGCGGGCCACATTGTAGTTCTGGTTTCCTCTCGAGGGCCGTTATGAATTTGGGGAACCCATTAGAATGTTTAAATCCCTTCAAATCTTACATATAGAGCACACAGCAAATTAATGAATAACTCGTTTTCAAATCTGAAGTCAAGAATAATGACTTTTATTGTTGTTGACATCCAAAAATATGACATTTTGGCTCAGATTTTAGCAATCATCATGGAATTTAACAAGTTTGATTTGCTTTCGCGGGCCGAAAAAAAATGATGTGGCGGGCCGGATTTGGCCCGCGGGCCTTGACTTTGACACCTGTGAAGTACTGTGTAAAGAGAAGGTGTAAGTTGACACAGATTCCCAGCGGACAAATCAGCCCATTTCCAATGGACCAGAGCAGTATAGCTGGCTATCTAGCTAGCTATTTTCTGTCTATTCGCTGTATGGCTAGCTAGCTAGCTATCTATTAACTTGCTATTAGCGAGATAGCTAGCTTTCTATCTATTTGAGTTGAGTGAATGCTGGCGCGTGTGGCCGCCGCTGCTCACCCACAGAAAAAAACGTATCCTCTGACTGTAAAGTGAGCTTGAGTTTTGAAAGGCGCTTAGAAATGAAATGTATTGTTATTATTATTATAGCGCCAGCCTGACAATGTGTACAAAGGTGCTTCCAGTGGTGAAAGAGAGCAATCGTCATAATAGTGGAGCAAACCTATCGGACAAACATTCAGCTGCTGGAACCATATTTCAGATGCTATAAAACGTTTTTCTGATGTCAGTTAGGAAACAAAAAAGTGGTGTCGGTTGTCCTTTAAGTTTTATTGGATGTGTTTTTATTAAGATGTTTTAGATGAGAAAATATAATATACTTCAAGTTTTAGATTTGCTTTAATGTTGCATAATGATTACAAATCAAACCAAAATGTGACATTGTGTTCAATTTTAATCATTAAAAAGTATCATTCTATATATTTTAATGAATACACTGATCAAATGTTTTTTTGTTTTTCAAAAAATGCCTACTTCCTTAGGCTTGAGCTCATCTGAGATGGACTGATGCAAAGTGGTCTGATAAGTTCATATTTCAAATTAGTTTGGGCAGTGGCAGACCGTTAAGGCCTGCAAAGCCTTCTCTGCCGGCCTAAAAAAGATTTCAATTACGGACTGATGTTAATTAAATTTTGTCCAGGAATTCTTATCATGAAATATTGTATTGAGTGTATTGAGTTTTAGGACTACATAAACATTCAATGCAGTGTAAGAAACCTAATACAGGTAACATCCGACGTTCCGACCAAACGGTCGCAAGTCGAGATGGTCGCAAGTCAAAATCCATTCAAGATGTTGAATAGAGACTCTTGAGGCTAAATGACTGGCAACCTTCCCCCCTGTGGTGCCATCAACACGGTCGATTGCTGTGCGAGAGTGAGAGGCTGGCTGGCCAAAATTGTTGGACGCGTTGCCGGCCTGCTAGTGTGCCAGGCGTAGAATTCAAATTTTTAAAATAGGGTCTGGAGGTCGTGGTCGTATATATGGGTGGTTGTAAATCGAACTGGTCGTAAGTCGGATGCTACCTGTATTTTGTCCATGAATTCTTATTATGAAATGATTCCAAATTGTCTTTCAGCATACTTTCATTACTTTTTTGTTCTTAAGCATTTCACCGATCAAATTTCAGCCGTCAATTATTATTACCAGGCTGCATGTTGTTTTGTCAACGAATGAAAAAAAACATCTTAAAGTTGATCTCATAACGCAAATTAAGATTTTTTTTAACCTACAAAAAAATTCTTACATTTAAACTTTAATTTTATTTGGTTTAAAGAAAACAATCAAGGCACTCTGGCAGCAAATGGGCCCCCTGCCGTTTCATAAATACCACATTTTAAATGGCACGTTTTATGATGGGTGCACTCAGTAGTGTTGAAAAGCTGTCATAAAAATAAAAAAAACAATAAAAAAAAAGTTTAAAGTCAAGCGAGAGTAATCAGCAAACTAAAACTCAACGGAAACTGTGAGGATTTGCCTTTGTTGAGTGGAAGGAGTGAGCCGGCCTGGAACTTTAAGGCCCAGGGGTGCCACCTCCTTCCTCCATGGTGGCGGCTGGGCTGGGATCTTGATGGAACGAAGTCTCCTTGTAAATGAACCAGCAGTTGCCAGCCCAAAGGATCATGTTCAAAAAGCCAAAAATCTGGCAAAAGTCCGGAGAAGAGAGTAGAATTTAGATACGGAATCACAAGTGTTCTATGTTTGATGGATGACCATAAAAAAACAAAATGTCTGTGTAAGCTCTCAGTCGTACAGGAATGGTCCATCGATGAAAAGGTTTCTTCAGCCGTCATCTGTACTTATTTGAAGGGGTCGGACGTTTCGCTTCTTATCCTAGAAGCTTTGTCAGCAAACAAGTCTTACTGGTAGTTTCGACCATATATATACAGTAAAGTCTCGTTATATCGATATTCAAGGGAGTCCGAAAAAATATCGATATAACCGGGACTATCGACTCCTTTATAGCAGAGCCTGTTCACCCAATAGCAGTGTCTGAAATAATGTTTGCCTGGACGCCCAGGGCGTGCAAATTTTACGTTGGGCGTACAACTTACAAAACGTTCAACGTTTTTCAAATCAAACGTTTGCTTTTTCAATACAGTGATCCCTCGTGATTCGTGCATCGCAGATTTTTTTGGAGGGGGGAAAACTTTTTTTTACAAATGTACAAAGAAACCACTGCAAACAAAGCAGAATAAAATCAAACACACTGGCTTTGAACAGCTCATGGATGTCACGGTTTGTGAGGTGGTGATGGTTGTGGATCCCAAATAAGCAGGTAGGAGGGAGCAGCAGGTTGTATTTGACAAATTGTTTTAGATTTTGTTCTTGCTGACTTTATTTTAATATGAAGTCTTCCGAACAGAAAAGTACAAAGTATCAAAGAAAACCACAAATAAAAATCTGCCAAGATGAAACAAACCTGACAGGGTGAAGCAAACACATACAATGACCCGACACGGAATGGTCGTGCCGGAAGTCCTTTTAACTGCCACTGATAGGAACGAGCAACACCTGTGCAGCTGCAGGCGGGATCCGACAGCGCCACCCGTTGGTCGCCAACCAGATCGTGACAGTGGAGCATTCTGCTTCTAGAAATCGGGTCATGTTGGTTTATAAAAAATCTTCTTGCTAAAAAAAAAGAAAGTGCCAACAATGACCGAAAGTGCCAACAACTACCGAAAGACTCCTTCAGTAGAAAAAGACCCGACAGCAAAATATTGTTGTACAACACCGTTCTTTAAACTATTAAAAGAGAGGTTTTATTTTTTGTGTCATTCTGCACTATGTACAGTTTTGAATTGTAAAAAAAAATAAAAAACACATTTGTGACTACATTGTACTTCGCAGATTTCACCTATCACAGGCTATATTTGGAACGTATCTCCCGCGATAAACAAGGGTTCACTGTAAAGCAAACGGTTGAACGAAGACTTCGAAATCTGAATACATTATTCCGATTTCAAAATCTTCATTGAAACGTTTTATTTATTGAATAAAGCAAATGTTTGATTTGAAAAAAAAAATAAAATACATTTCTTGAAGAAGTTGTCGGGTACATCTGTACCTAAAAGCTAGCAACCACTCATTTGACGACGAGGTTAAAATCTTAGCGAAAGAACGTAGATGGTTTGAAAGGGGGGTAAAAGAAGCGATTCTTATAAAACAACAAAATCCTTCATTAAACCGTTCTGGTGGGGTGAGGTTCAATTTGGATCGTTCATACAATAGCCTGCTTAGGCAAAACAGGTTAGGCAACATTAGTAATGCTGATGAGGTGATACCGGAGGGAGTGGGGCAAATAGGCCAGTCAGACACCTGTTGCTTTCTGACTTGTAAGATCTTACGAAACTGAGGCATCACATTATCATTCATCATGTTGATGATTCTCATAGCCTTTTCTGGATGGAACTGAATGGCCTGCTTCTGCTTGTCCTCTTGAAGGCAAATCAAATCCTGTGTTGAGGACCTCATTATGGTCAGCAACAAGCTCCTCAATGTCATCTGCATCAACTTCGAGTCCCGTAGGTGCTGGCAGAGCAACAAAAGGCGCGAGTCCGATGATTCCACGGACGCGGAATAAAACGTGACAAAAGAAGGCGGGCGGGGCGATCCGTCCAGCATATTCGCGATCCCGGAAAGCACCAAACTTGCGCCATCGCTGCTAACAATCACCTCGGCAAAGCAAACTCTTGAACTTGCCAGGACAAGACACAGCTAGGCGCGAGGCGTCGTAATCATGTCACTAGTGAGGTGAAAGCGACTCGTTGAAATGTCCCAGTATCGGTGATGAGGGGATCAACACGCAACCCCACGCACAGTCGCGATCCCGGAAAGCACCAAACTTGCGTGAACGCGGCTAACAATCACCTCAGGCAAAGCAAACTGTTGGGCTTGCCAGCACAAGCGTCGTAATCATGTCACTGGCGAGGTGACAGTGACTCATTGAAATGAAATTGAACTGTCTTCTTCGGCTGGCGGAGGTCGCGAGCGGCGGCCCCACCCCAGCTGTCAACTTGCACGTGACAATTTCGGTGTCATTAGTCACGTGAAAGCATCAACTAAATAACGCCTTTGTGTAAAGCTTTTAGGCGAAGGATGGTAGCAATGGTGAACGGTACCGGGCTCTTTATTTGTAGAATGGTTGTAGAAAGTTACTCTCAGGGAAGTGACACACAGCGTGAAAGATGTGTCAGGCTGAGATGTGCGCATGACAGCCGCAGTGTGCACATGTGACGCCACAAACGCAAACCTCGTTCGTGTTTCTCAATGATCTCCTTCTCCTCGATGGTGATTATTAGGGGATCATCTTGCATTCATTTCCTAATAGTAAAATTATCTATAAATTATCTATAAAATTATCTATATAATATATGCGCACCAAATCCAGCAGACATTTAAACAGCTTCTTCCCCCAAGCCATTAACTCTTTGAACTCTTTCAACAGTAGCCAAAATGGAACTGTATAGTGCCACTTAGCAGTTTTTTTGACGACGATACTAGTGCAGCGTGTTCTACCGGAAACAAATTCCTTGTGTGTTCTACATACTTGGCAATAAAGATGATTCTGATCTGCAAAAAGCTCATCGGAGGCGATCGACGTGTGAATTCAGAGAGAGGGGGTGTGGAAAGGTGCGCCGGCTCGAGCGCTGTTCGGTCGTGTGCTTCCGCCGAAGATCACTCCGCCAGATGCGAAGAGCACTCCGCCAGCCGTGGTGGGTGTATCGCAAAAAGTAGTGCGTATTTCAAGGTTTAATTTTCATAAATTTGAGGTTCATAAACCGAAAAGTTCATAAGGTAAGGTGTTCGTAAGCTGAGGTCTCACTGTATTTTTTCGCAAATTAATTTCTTGTAGCAGCACAATCACTTTGAGGTCCCTTGGTATACAAAAACGAATATGACATTACCCGAAACGGTGTACTAATATCACACCACACTCAGCTTCTTCAAGAAGAAAAAAATAAAAATAGATTTCAAATCAAACGTTTGCTTTATTCAATAAATCAAACGTTTGAACGTAGATTTCAAAATCGAAATAAATTATTCAGATTTCGACATCTTCGTTCAGTTTGGAAATTTTGGAATTTCGGTTCATTAGGCAATTTGCATACTCGTGACGGCAGCCAATCAGAAGCCTGCTTCGTGCTTCGGACTTTCCCGAGCGTTATACGGATGTGCATTTGTATATCATTTTCCAAAGTAGATGCACAGAACCTCAGCCCCAGAAGAAAGATTCAAAAGAAGCTAACAACATTTATGACGCTAAACAGGGTCGGATATATCGATAGTCCCGGTTATATCTATATTTTTTCGGACTCGCTGAAGAAAGCTTTTCATCAATGACTGAAACTGTGTCTTAGTCAAGTTCAAAAGCTTGAGTAAATGAGCATGATATTCCTGTTAAGTTTCCTTCATGGGAGACAATGATACTTTTTGGGGGGAGGTGTTCCAAACTTGTCAAGGACAGACCTGTTAACGCCTAACTTGACTCACCACAGAGGCATTTAAGCGTCCCATGGAGGGAAAGTCTCCCGCGTGACAATGTGCACAATTCTCCACCAAGTGCTCCGGGTTTGTGGCCCATTTCACGTCCGTCAGACCTTTGCCCCAGGCCGAAGATGACACCAGCCACAGGAAGGCGAAGGCGGCCGTCACCAACAGATCCTTCAAGAAAGCAAACGCAAACATTGCTTGCATGCTTAGTATTATTATTATTACTATATTATTTTATTTATTTTTTATTACAATTATTTTTATTATTATAATTATAGAAGTATATTATATTATTATAATTATATTATATAATTATAATTATAATTATAATTATGCCATGCATGTTTTTGGAGGGTGGGGGACAAGCGGAGGACCCGGAGAGAGCCCACGCGGGTCCGGGGAGAGCATGCAGGCGACCTCTGCACTGTGAAGCCGGTGTGCTGACCACTCGACTACCGGGCCGCCCCATTATATTATATTATTACTATCAAACCTCTGAAGATGGAAGTCACTGATTCGCTGTGGCGACCCCTCGAACGGAAAACCCGAAAGGAAAAGATTATTATTATACAGTAAAGTCTCGTTATATCGATATCGGTTATATTGATAGTACCGCTTATTACGATACTATTTTCATTTCCCTTGCACATTTCTAGTCTTTTTATGTATAATTAGTACCGTTTAGTACGATACCCGGTTATTATGATAATCCGGTTATTACGGTGCTCCTTTTCATCCCCCGCCGGCCATTTTTGTTGTTTATATCGATATATCCGTCGTGCCATTGGTCAACTTGGTCACGTGTCTTGTTACGTGAGCCGCCATCGGTCGCGCCATTGGTCGACTTCGTCACATGAGCCGCCATCGGTCGCGCTATTGGTCGACTTGGCCGTGTGACTTTGTCACGTGACACGCCATCGGTCGCGCCATTGGTCAACTTGGTCACGTGTCTTGGTTACGTGTCACGCCATCAGTCGCGCCATTGGTCGACTTGGTCAGGTGACTTGGTTACATGCCCAGCACCCGTGTAGCGGAGCCATTTTCATTTTCAGACGCTAGATAGTGTGTAGCAGACGAGATTGAAGTGTTTGTGTTAAAAGGTAAAAATGGGAAGCAGAAGAAGATTGATGACTTTTTTAAATTGTATGCATAATACAGTAAGATGTAAGCGTTGCAGTTTCCCTGTTGTGTTATGTACATGCCCACTGTACTGTATATGAATGCAATCGTTTTTTGCAACAATGTTTCTTGTTTTGTCTGCTGAAGCGCGATGATTTTGAAAATTATTAACATTCCATACTGTGTATTAAAGGACAGCCGATGTCACTTTTTATTCAAATGCAAATAAAAATGACTTCACGCCAAGACGTCTTGCATTGCTTGTGAATCCAAACAATGGCTTCAGATTCGGATAATATGCTTTCTTGTTACACATCCAGTTATGAATATGTTTCAAATACACTGTAGTTCTGAAGATTAAAGCATACATGTTTACAATCATTAAAGAATTATATGTGCCATTTTGAGGCAACATTGGGGGAACATCTCTCACCCCAAAAAAAAAGGGAGCTAATGGCCAGCTCCGTTTCTTATATGGCGCTTGGCTGCCCTCTTTTGGCGGCTTTTGTTTAATGCAGTTCGGCGCAGGATCGGATATATCGATAGTCCCGGTTATCAGAATCAGAATCAGAATACCTTTATTCGTCCCGCAATGGGGAAATTTGCAGTCCACAGCAGCAATTGAAGAGGGATGGGGTTGGGGTGGGAGTGAAAGGATAGAAAACAAGATATTCTAAGCATTTAGTATTATATCGATATTTTTTCGGACTCCCTTGAATATCGATATAACGAGACTTTACTGTATTTAGATAGTGACACTAGCTATCTAGCTAAAGATGGAGGACACTGATTTGCTGTGGCGATCCCTTGAAGGGAAAAGCCGAAAGGAAAAGAAGAAGAAGCTAGCTAGAGAGCTATCTATTAGCAATATAGCTAGCTAGCTGTTTGAGTCAGGAAACACATTAGGTATCTAGTTATCTACCTATCAGCTAGCTAGCTTTCTATCTGAGTTACTTCCGGGTTGGGTGAACGTTGGCGCCTTTGGCTGCCGCTGCTCACCCGCAGAAAAAAAAAAATCTTATCACGTGACTGTAAAGTGACCTTGAAAGTTTTGAAAGGCGCTACTAAATGAAATAAGATTATTATTATTATTCAGTGTATTAGCTAACTAGCTATCTAGCGAGCTATATGTTGGCTATATATTAGCTATCTACTAGCTGGCTAACTAACTTTCTATCTGTGTATTTTAGTGAAATTCAGTGTATTAACTAACTATCTCGCCAGCTATATCGCTATCTGGGTGGCAAGCTATCTAGCTAGCTATCTATTAGCTATCTACTAGCTGGCTAGCTAGCTTTCTGTTTACTTCCAGGTTGAGTGAACGCTGGCGCGTGTGGCTGTCGCTGCTCACCCACAGAAAAAAAACTTATCCTGTGACTGTAAAGTGACCTTGAGAGTTTTGAAAGGCGCTTCTGAATGAAATTGATTATTATTATCACAAAAGTAAATAAAAAGAATTGATTATACAGTACAATTTATTTCTTTAATTATAATACAATAGCACATTTATTATACATTAAATAAGGTCTATTTTGTGTCGTTTTAAGGCTTATTTAGTAGAAAATTATGTTTTAAGGGGACCTGGGAATGGATTATTCTCATTTTAATGGTTTCTCATGGGAAATAAATGTTTGGAAGACAAACTTTTCACCTTACACGCACTTTCTGGGAACCAAATAAGTTCGTAAGTAGAGGTATCACTGGATCTAATATCATTCTATTGGAAGCCATGTCTATGTGTATGGTCTGTACTTTCCACCGACAGAAATGACTCAATTATTTGGCCTCTGACTGGATAAAATCAATCAAGTAGTGATGGGAATTCCGGCTCTTTTCAGAGAGCCGGTTCTTTTGGCTTGGCTCACTAAAAAGATCCAGTTCTTTTGGCTCCCAAATGGCTCCTCAGTTTTCGTTGTTGTTTAAACTAATTAACTCCCAAAAATCATGTACAATTATGTGAAAAACAGATTACTCATGTAAACAAAATACACTATATCAAATATTTTTATTTATATGGCTTGATTTATATGTGCACAGAGTTAGTGGATGTTAAGTTTCACTTTCCCTGTGGTGACTTTTTTGACCCATTCTTGGACTCCAACACGTTCGTCATATATGATTCTGGAATGATTCTTTGAGCAAGTATTTTCAAAATCAGAATGAGAAAGCCCTTTCATGTTTCATGTGCTCCTCACAGTTTGCTTCTGTTTCTCTAACCACTCCTCGTTCTCCTCACTGCTGCGTGTGTCTGTAATTATCCGATCCCGGCTCTACCACGGACCTTGACCAATCATGTTCGGCTTTAAGCAAAGACTGGGAGCGGGGAATACAGGAAAAAAAGTTGGCTCTCATTTCCGGCTCCTTGTTAAGAGCCAGCTCTTTGTTCACTTTAGAGAACCGGCTCGTTCGCGAACAACACATCACTACTCTCAAGCGGCTCGCTATCTTTCGCATTTGCATCAGTACCTGTGAAGGTTTCTACTATGGGACGGTCTGTGAATTTTATACATTGACTTTTAAATCATGATGAATATGAAGACTAGGAATATGGAAAAAGTACTCACGATGAAGGGACCACGAGTGTTTTGCCGATAGACATGCTGGTAGCCCAAGTAGAGAATCAGCGTGGCGATGCAGTAGAGAAAACCAAACACACCCACACACACAAAAAACTCTGCAGAGGAGGAAAAGTCTCCCTGGAGGTAGGTGTGATTTGAAGTACTCCCATCACACGAAGGCACCTCGTAGAAATATGCCGACAACCTAAATGAAATCGGAAAAAAAGACAAACAAGACTTTGCAGTCAGCATGGTGAGACTCTGAGGCCGTGATTCACCATCGGAATTTGAAAATGAAACATTCTCACCTAGTTTGCTTGTTAGTCCAGGAGAGCAAGATAGAGAAATACAATTGACATTTTTTTCAATTGCAGGCTTGCACAAATATGCAACAAAATGGGATACGGCCAACATGTTAATTATAATCATAATAATAATCCTAATACTAATAATACCAATACTACCATTAATAATAATAATAATAATAATAATAATAATAATACCATTAATAATAATAATAATAATACCAATAATACCATTAATAATAATAACAATCATCATCATCATCATCATCATGATCAGACGGCGCCGCGAGAGTGGCTGCCTTTCCAGCAGTGTTTTGCTTTTCTACTTTCATTTCTTAAATAACTTTGCTGCTATGAAATGTACTTTTCTCCACTGCGAGACTAATAAAGGCAAATCCAATCCAATCCTCAAACTCATAATACTGATACTACTACTACTACTACTACTACTAATAAAAATAATAATACTGATTGATAATAATAATAATAATAATAATACATTTCATTTATAAGAATCTTTCAAAACTCTCAAGGTCTCCTTACAGTCAGAGGATGAGTTTTTGTTCTGTGGGTGAGCAGCGGCAGCCACACGCGCCAGCGTTCACTCAACTCAAATAGATAGAAAGCTAGCTAACTAGCTAATAGCTAGTTAATTACTAGCTAGCTAGCTAGAAAGCTAATAGATAGCTAGATAGATAGAAAGATAGATAGCCAATAGCTAGATCGCTAGATAGCGAATAGATAGCTAGCTAGATAGCCACCTAGTTAATAGCTAGCTAGCTAGCTACATAGCTAGCTACCCAATAGATAGCTAGCTAGATAGCTAATAGATAGCTAGCCAGCTAGTTAGTTAAATAGCTAATAGACAGAAAATAATTGTTTATTATGTGTATCAGGGGTCTCAAACTCCGGTCCTAGAGGGCCGCAATCCTACATGTTTTCAAAGTCTCCCTGTTGCAACACACCTGTTGCAAAACAGCCTCAGGTGCGTTGCAACAGGGAGACTTGGAAAACATGGACCGCGGCCCTCGAGGACAGAGTTTGAGACCCCTGATGTATATTATATTACATGTTGTATATTATATTATGTTGTATATTATTAATGTTTATTATGTTTGTTAAAGTCATTCTAAGGGCCTTGCATGTTGGGTGCGAGAGGACAGAAATTTCATCTGTGCTGTATGTCATGCATATTAGCATATTTGACAATAAAGCTGACTTTGACTTTGAAATAGCTAGCGAGCTAGATTTGTACAATGATGTCTGAGAGTTTTAGTCATGTTCTAATGCTCCATATTGCAACCATCCGCCATGTTGGATGATAATAATACATTTCATTTCTAAGCGCCTTTCAAAACTCTCAAGGTCACTTTACAGTCAGAGGATACGTTTTTTTTTCTGTGGGTGAGCGGCGGCGGCCACACGTGCCAGCGTTCACTCAACTCAAATAGATAGAAAGCTAGCTATCTAGCTAATAGCTAGTAAATTGCTAGCCAATAGCTAGCTAGCTAGATAGCTAATAGTTAGGTAGCTACTATTAACTAGCTAAATAGCCAGCTAGTTAATAGATAGCTAGCTAGCCAGCTAATATATAGCTAGCTACATAGAAAGCTAGCTAGCCAATAGATAGCTAGCTAGATAGATAGTTAGGTAGCTACTAGCTAGCTAGCTAGCTAGATAGTTAAATAGCTAAAAGACAGAAAATAGCTAGCTAGCTAGATTGTACAATGATGTCATTTAGAGTTTTACTCATGTTCGAACGCTCCATATTGCAACCATCGCCATGTTGGATGATAATACATTACATTTCTAAGCGCCTTTCAAAACCCTCAAGGTCACTTTAACACGCAACAACAACCATCTGGTGCCCATGTAGACAAACATCATCAGACTCACATCCATAGACTATTTTGTGTCCATGATCGAGGAGAACACAAGTATTATCTATTAGCTAGCTAATCTTGCTGTCTAGTTGGCTATCTAGCTCGTTGGCTACCTTGCTACATATCTATTTGATATATACTGTATTTGCTGACGAGCTATCTAGCTGGCTACCTAACAAGCTATCTATTTGCTATCTATATGCTATATATTAGCTATCTAGCTAGATAGCTATCTATTAGTTATCTATTAACCAGCTAGCTAACTTTCTATCTATTTGAGTTATTCCAGGTTGAGTGAACGCTGGCACATGTGGCTGCCGCTACTCACCCACAGAAACACTGATCGTGTGACTGTAAAGTGACCTTGAGAGTTTTGTAGGGCGCTTAGAAATCAAATGTATTATTATAATGACAAAAACCGTGGCACTGCAGTGGACACCCTTTGGCACATGGTCTGCCAGTCAAAGAGTTCATGCCGATTCTAAATTCACCCGAACAACACAAATGCTTTCATGCATGTGTATGCAGTACCTAAATACATGTAACTTTTTTTAGAGTTGTATTTCTACCTGAATGGGTATCCAAACACCGGCTTGACGTCCACTGGCTGTGCAGTTTCCGAACATTTGACAGTGAAGTGAGATGTCCCGGAGTAACCTCCAGTCGTGGCAAAGGCAAAAATGGTAAAAACCTGACAGGGAAAGAAGGAAAGAACAAAGAGATATTGTCAGACATACATCTGAGACAGCAGTTTAATATCCAGAAGCAAATACAGTGATCCCTTGGCTTACAAACTTAAAGGACAACCGACGTCTCCGGACAAGTTGTGTCCATAATTTGTAAAATGGCTGAGTGTTATTTGACAATGGCTGAGTGTTATTTGACAAAGATTCCACCGCATATAGCTATATTTTACGTTTTAAGACTCGCTCTGAATATAAACAAAGTCTTGTTTTTGAGTTGGTGACGAGTCCGAACGTGACGTCATGAAAGGACCGCCCCCTGACCGTAAAAAAGCCGCATTGTAGCGTCCTTCCATCACATCAATGTATTTTGCTGTACAAGTTTGATCTGAGAACCGTGTTGCACCCAAAAGCCGCCAGAAGAGGGAGTCCAAGCTCCATATAAGGAATTTATCAGCCTGTGGAAGCGGAGGTGGCCACTGCATGTCGCCATTTTGTGCCTCTTTTCTGATGATCCATTGTTGCCCCAATGTTGCCTCAAAATGGCATGGAATAAATTCTTTAATCGATTCCAAACATTGATGGTTGCCTCTTCAGAACGATATGAATCATATTCATAACTGGATGAGTAACAAGAAAGCATCTTCTCCAAATCTGAACTCTCTGAAGCCATTGTTTTGATTCTGGAGCAAGGCAGTTTGTGAAGGAGTATCCTGGCGTGATGTCACGAACAAAGGGGCAGGACTTTCTGGATTTCCCCTGTTTGTAGCTCATTTTGTGGCAGTTTTGGGACACTTTAAGTCATTTTTATTGGTGTTTTGCATTTGACTAAAAATATCAGCCTGCGTGTTTTGGGTATTTTAGATACTATCAAACGTTTTTCTGCTGTCAGTTAAAAAACAAAAAAGTGACGTCGGTTGTCCTTTAATTGGTCCCCAGACAGCGTGTGTAAGGTGAAATGTGTCTATCCAAAACATTAATTTCCCATCGGACACCATTAAAATGAGAATAATCCGTTCCCAGGTCCCTATAAAACAATGTTCTACTTTCTAAGTTTCTAAGCCTTAAAACTACGCAAAATATACCTTATTTTACGTATAATAAATGTGCTATGGTAGTGTAATTAAATAAATAAATTGTACAGTATAATAAAGTCGTTTTATTTACCTTAGTGATAGTCGATGGCTTGATGGAATGGAGTGGCGATCTTGAGGAATGATTCCTTGTAAGCTTTGGCAGCTTTATCGTCGGAACTGGCTGCCTCACCATGACAAATGACACTATGAATCCCTGTACGACGCTGAAAGTTCTCGAACCATCCGTGGCTAGCCCGAAATCATCAATGGATGACAAACTTCCAGGTTTTACCTAGTTTTACCTAGTTCCTCATCAATTGTGTTCTGTTTAGCTGGTTGATAGCTTTTTGCATCAAGTGTACAGATGGCTTGTGCGGGTTATTTGTGGAGCCTGACTGATGGGATATTTTAACCTTGCAGTCTACACTCTGCCTTTGAACTATCAATAAAGTTGAAACGAGCCCAAATTTCACTGTTTTCCATCCATTTTATCACTCTCTGTCATCTGCCTATCTATTTTTATTTGCAGCTGTGTTTCTGTACCACCCCTCACTTCAGCGTTCTCGACTAATCACGTGCAGCTTTAATCTATTTTTATTTGCAGCTGTTTCTGTAACCCCCCCCCCCACCACCACCACTGCGTTCTTGACCAATAACGTGCTGTTTTAATCAAAGACTTGGGGCGGGGAATAGAGGGCGAAAAATAGTCGGCTGCCATTTCCTTGTTAGAATGGGCTCGTTCGCGAACGACACATCACTCATTGTGGCGTTCCGTGTGCATCCGGAAAATAGTATGTATGCCAAGATTACATTCTCGCGAATTTAACGTTTGTAAACCAAAACGCTCGTTAGCCAAGGCGTTCGTAAGCCAAGGTATCACAGCAGTCAGTAATTAAGTCGAACATCACAACGTGAATGGCTAGATTAACTCATTCGCAAATTTATTCGGGAATTGCAAATATGACATCATCCTGTCACACACGGTCAGCATGGTTCCTCAAGTGTTTTCACGGCTGTTAACATTCAACTCTTTTTGCGTGACCTCTTCTCAGATAACAAATGCCTTTTGTCAGAGACTCAAGCTTTATCTTCAACTACGCTGACAAAGCAAAGACATGAGCAGGAAGAAAGGAAAGCGATTCACTTCCTCTTACGGTGATCATGAACTGACTTGGCAAAAAGATGAAGGTAGCCTACAAGTCTGCTAGCTATAATGAACAAATACCTTGTGTTTTTCATCCATTTGTTTTTTTTTTTTGTGCCGGATGGGTTGGAAGGCTTATTTCCAATTGGGTGGTAGCAGAGTTGGGACATATCTCAACACACTTCAAGTGACGGGCAGTCAGTTGCAACTCACTGAGGGAGAAATGGACCGAGCAGACTGCACCAAAGTCAGCCGAATGCCATCATAGGATGTGGTTGTTGATCATTCACATGTACATGCCAAAATAGATACAGTGATACCTCAGCTTACGAACTTAATTGGTAACTAGAAAGTGTGCCAGGCGAAATGTTCGTCTTCCAAAAATTTATTTCCCATAAGAAACCATTAAAATGAGAAAAATCCCTTCTCAGGTCCCCATAAAACATACATTTCTACGAAATAAGCCTTAAAACTGCACAAAAGATACCATATTTTATGTATAATAAATGTGATATTGGATTGTAATTAAAGAAATAAACAGTACTAT
The DNA here is from genome assembly GCF_051943395.1 of Hippocampus bargibanti. Lineage (NCBI taxonomy): Eukaryota > Metazoa > Chordata > Actinopteri > Syngnathiformes > Syngnathidae > Hippocampus > Hippocampus bargibanti. The sequence goes on from NC_142745.1 coordinate 22,953,547, forward strand.
ATAATAAAGTGGTTTTATTGACCTTTGTGATGGTCGTTGATGTCGTTGCCTCTTGATATCCGAGTGAAGTTGCCGTGCTTGCTCATCGATAACGCTTGCTAGCTGCTTTTGGTTAATACAAATCAACAGAAGTTTTCCAAACTCTTCTATTGCCTGAGACCGCTGCTTAGGCAACACAGAAACACCCTTAGCCACATGTAGCAATGGTCGACTTATCGTACTGGTACTGGGACGCTATGTCATACAAACGCACACCTCTGTGTTTTTCGATGATCTCTTTCTTTTGCCCGACTGCAATTTTCTTTTGTGTCCTCCTCGGCTTAACACTATCCTGTGGGGTCTTTTTTGATCCCATAATGGCAAAAGTATCCTCGATAACAAACCACGTCTGCACTCAAAGAAAGGGGATGAGGAAAACTAGTCCGCCAGCTACCGTGGCGCCGTGTGGTTTGGTTCATCCAGCGAAAGCTAGTTCGTCAGCCAAGACTATGTTCTCGCGAATTTAATGTTCGTAAGGTGAAAACTTCTTGAGCTAAAGTGAGGTATTGATTCAACGACATTTTTTTTTGTTTCCTAACTGACATCAGAAAAACGTTTTATAGCATCTAAAATACCCAAAACACGCAGGCTGATATTTTTAGTCAAGTGAAAAACACCAATAAAAATGACTTAAAGTGTCCCAAAACTGCCACAAAATAAGCTCGAAACTGGGGAAATCCAGAAAGTCCCGTCCCTTTGTTCGTGACATCACGCCAGGATACTCCTTCACAAACTGCCTTGCTCCAGAATCAAAACAATGATTTCAGAGAGTTCAGATTCGAAGAAGATGCTTTCTTGTTACTCATCCAGTTATGAATATGATTCACATAGTTCTGAAGAGGAAGGCATAAATGTTTGCAATCGATTAAAGAAGTCCTTCCGTATCAATTCGAGTCGTCTGGACTCCAATGCAGCTCCAAGAAAATGCACAAGATGGCGCACTAGCTCCGTTGGAAATGGACTGATTTGTCCGCTGGGAATTTGTGTCAACTAGTATCAAATAATTGTCTTGGTGCAATACACAACGATTCACCATTGCATTATTTATGTTTTCCTTCTAATTTCACCATCAACACGGATCATCACGAAGTTTTCAGACCAAACAAAGTACCCAAAATGCATTGTGTCGCTTTCTCGTTCAGGGGTGTTCCAGACGTGATGTCACTTATGGGATCGTCATCAACTCAAAAACAAGACTTCCTGAATATTCAGCGCGAGACTTAAAACGTAAAATATAGCTATATATGCGTGGAATCTTTGTAAAATACGCTCAGTAGAAGTCATTTGAAGTTTACAAATTATGGACACAAGTTGTCCGAAGGCGTCGGTTGTCCTTTAAGCTTCCATATGTGTGGATTTTCAGGAATGGGTTTCAACTTTCAAGATGATTTCTCGGCTTTCATCTCAACCCTGTTTGAGCCGCTCCACCGAGACTAACGGAACCGCAAATAAACCTGGTGGCAGGGCAGGGATTCCTTGAACGAGTCCAGTGTCAAACCGCACCCTGCCAGAGACTCAAGCATTCCGCACAACCTTTTCTTGAAACCTCAAACTCGGGTGTCAAACTCGCGGCCTGCGGGCCAACCGCGGCCACCGAAATAATATTTTGCGGCCCGCCTTGACATGAAAGATTAATGTTAGTGCGGCCCGCATGATTGATATGAATGAATGAAATGTGGGTGTGGAGCTGAACAAACCGCTGAACAAACCATGGAACACATCTCCATTTTGGAGCTACAGAGGGAATGTAATCACAGATTTGCAGACGTCAAGATGCACAAAGCCACATTTTAAATTTTTGCGGACCCATTCTCTTTTAATGTGCAAGATGCCCCTCCTGTGTTCCAAATGGAGCTCTGTGACCTACAGTGCCACTCTGCACTCAAAGCCAAGTTCAGGGATGTGAATGGAGAAGCAGACAAGCTTGGGCAATGTTTGAGAGAGTTAAACCCCAGCTTCCCTGAACTTTCCCGAATGTTCAAGTGGGAGCGTATACTTATGTGAGCAGCTCTTCTCCACCTTGAAGTACAGGTCCAGACTTACTGATGAGCATCTTCAAGCCCTACTCAGATTCTCCACTGCCTCCTCCCTCAAGCCAAATGTGGCTCGGCTTTGTGAAAAGAAGCGCTGCCAGGTCTCTAGCAGCAAGAAGTAGGCAAGAGAAGCCATGTTTAGGACAGTTCATGTTCAATATTTTATTGATGTTCGGAAAGTTAAAGGTTAAAGAACTGTGAATACAGACATTTGAAACTTTATTAAAATACTTAGTTTCCTGCGCTTTTTTTTTCAGTCGTCTGTATCTGCCTTATGATCATTATACATCAACGAAGAATGGTGCACCGATGTCACGATGCTCGACGCACACTGCAGCCCTGGTTTGGAATCGCTGTCTCTCAACTGCAAGCCATTCTACTCGCCACGTGAGTTCGCTTCCTTTATTCTCGTTGCCGTGTACATCGCGCCACAAGCTAATGCTAACGCGTGTATACAAACGCTAGCGGACCATGTAAACCATCTCGAGCTAAAATATCCAGAATCACCCCTGATCATTTTGGGCGATTTTAATCAAACACGCTTAAACCGTGAACTCCCCAAATATAAGCAGCATATTGACTGTTTCACCAGAGGAGAAAACATTCTAGATCATTGTTTCACAGCACTCAAAGGCGCATACCGGTCTGTTGCACATGCAGCATTGGGTCTTTCTGACCACTATTTAATCCACTTAATTCCCACATACAAAACAGAAACTCAAATGTGTAAAACCGGTAGTCAAGACAGTTAAAACATGGACAGATGAAGCAAAGTTATCGCTACAAGAATGCTTAGACTGCACTGATTGGAGCGTCTTTGAAACTTCAACGGGCACATTGGATGAATACACAGACACTGTAACATCATACATCAGTTTCTGTGAGGACATGTGTGTACCAACAAAGTCCTTCCGCTCATTCAACAACAACAAGCCATGGTTCACTCCCAAACTCAGGCAACTTAGGAAAGAGAAAGTATCCGCATTTAAAAGCGGCGATCGAGCAGTTTACAAACTCGCCCGAAACAGGCTGACGAAGGAAATTAACATCGCAAAGAAAAGTTATGCGGAGAGGCTTAACAAACAGTTCTCCGCTAACGACTCTGCATCGGTGTGGAATGGCCCGAAAGCAATAACAAATTATCGTTTACCATCCCCCCAAGCAGTGTACAACAATGGTATGGCTGATGAGTTAAATATATACTTCTGCCGATTTGAAAAGGACACCCCCATTTCCCTGGTCTGCCCACCATTACCAGAAACTACCGTATCTCCGCCCTCTGCCCTACAGATCCACGAACTGGACGTTAGACGGCTCTTCAAGCAGCAGAAGATCAAGAAAGCTGCAGGACCTGACAGAGTGTCCCCCTCCTGCCTGAGAGTCTGCGCTGACCAGCTGGCTCCGGTCTTCACACAAATCTTCAACAGATCCCTGGAGCAGTGTGAAGTCCCATCCTGCTTCAAACAGTCTACTATCGTCCCAGTTCCAAAGACACCAGCACCCTCGGGATTGAACGACTATAGACCTGTCGCTCTGACGTCTGTGGTCATGAAGTCCTTTGAACGCCTCGTGCTGAACCACCTAAAGAACATCACCGGACCTCTGCTAGATCCTCTTCAGTTTGCCTACCGGGCAAACAGGTCTGTGGAGGATGCAGTCAACATCGGACTGCACCACATCCTCGACCACCTTGACAACGCAGGAACCTACGCAAGGATCCTGTTTGTGGACTACAGCTCTGCGTTCAATACCATCATCCCAGAACTCCTCATCCCCAAACTTCTCCAGCTTGGTGTGTCCCCCACGAACTGCCAGTGGACCCTCAGCTTCCTGACAGGACGGACACAACAGGTCAGACTGGGAAATATATCATCCACAACACGAACCACGAGCACTGGAGCGTCCTCTCTCCATTGCCCTTCTCTCTCTACACAAACGACTGCACCTCAACGCACCCAGCTGTCAAATTCATAAAGTTCGCAGATGACACCACGGTCATCGGTCTCATCAAAGACGGCGACGAGTCTGCGTACCGACAACAAGTGGAGCAGCTGGAGCTCTGGTGCAGCCGTCGCAACCTGGAGCTGAACACGCTCAAGACAGTTGAGATGATCGTGGACTTCAGGAAACATCCATCACCACAGCTACCCCTCACACTATCCAACTGCCTGGTGTCAACCGTTGAGACCTTCAAGTTCCTGGGAATCACAGTCTCCCAGGACATGAAGTGGGAGGTCAACACCAACTCTATCCTGAAAAAGGCCCAACAGAGAATGTACTTCCTGAGGCTGCTAAAGAAGCATGGCCTGCCACAGGAGGTGCTGCAACATTTCTACACGGCTGTCATCGAATCCATCCTGTGTTCTTCCATCACCGTTTGGTTCGGGGCCGCCACAAAAATGGACAAAATCCGACTTCAACGGACAGTTAGGACGGCGGAAAAAATCATTGGCACCGCTCTACCCACTCTCGAGGACTTGCACACTGCAAGAATCCAAACGAGGGCGCGGAAAATCTTACTGGACCCTCCGCACCCTGCCCACCACCTTTTCTAGCTACTCCCCTCAGGCAGGCGCTACCGATCCATGCGCACCAAATCCAGCAGACATTTAAACAGCTTCTTCCCCCAAGCCATTAACTCTTTGAACTCTTCAACAGTAGCCAAAATGGAACTGTATAGTGCCACTTAGCAGTTTTTTTGACGACGATACTAGTGCAGCGTGTTCTACCGGAAACAAATTCCTTGTGTGTCCTACATACTTGGCAATAAAGATGATTCTGATTCTGATAATTATTTTATTTATTTGTTACTGGTTAATTTATTTTTATTCATTTTTCCATTTATTCATTTAATTCATTTTTTGTGTGTTAAAAATAAAGATTTTGAGAACATTTGTAATGTTTTATCTCTGCTTTTCTTGTGAAAATCCTGATGCAGTCCAGCCTCACCCAGACTTTGCCTCCAGCGGCCCCCGGGTAAATTGAGTTTGAGACCCCTGCTTTAACCCAATATGTCATGATCGCAAAAATAGCTAGCCGTACTCCTACCCTGGAAAATTGCTTCTGTCCTAGTAAAAAAGCTGCGGCATACCCGCATACAGTTTCATATAACTCAGTCAGGAATATAATAATAATAATACATTTCATTTCTAAGCGCCTTTCAAAACTCTCAAGGTCACTACAGTCACAGGGTAAGTTTTTTCCGTGGGTGAGCAGCAGCAGCAGCACACGTGCCAGCGTTCACTCAACACGGAAGCAAATCAGATAGCAAGCTACCTAGCGAATAGAGCTATTAGCCAGCGAGTAGGTAGCTATTAGCCAGCAAATAGATAGCTATTAGCGAGCGAATAGCTATTAGCGAGCGAATAGATGGCTATTAGCCAGCGAATAGATAGCTATTAGCTAGCGAATAGATAGCTATTCCCCAGCTAAAATCTATCTATTAGCTAGTGAATAGATAGCTCTTAATACTTGAGACGTGACAATACTAATAATACTAAAGATCGTGTAAACGAAACAAACACGAAACAAACACCAGAAGCCCCCCCAAAAGATACAAATAAAATATAAAAACAAAAAACAAAACGACATGTTCACATTTTGTCTTTCAAGAATATGAAACATATTGCATGTTTTTTTCAGTTTTCCACAACTAATACAGGTAACATACGACTTACGGCTATATATATATATATATATATATATATATATATATATATATATATATATATATATATATATATATATATATATATAGTAAAGTCTCGTTATATCGATATCGGATATATCGATAGTCCCGGTTATATCGATATTTTTTCGGACTCCCTTGAATATCGACATAACGAGACTTTACTGTATATATATATATATATATATATATATATATATATATATATATATATATATATATATATATATATATATATATATATAAAAATCCTCGTCTCACCCACCATGGGTGGTGTCTGTCCCCATTTCAGCTCGGGTCCTCTACCAGAGGCCAGGAATACATATATATATATATATATATATATATATATATATATATATATATATATATATATATATATGTGTGTGTGTGTGTGTGTGTGTGTGTGTGCGTGCGTGTGTTTGTGTGTGTATTAATTTAGGTTTGTTTGATTATTTATTTGCAACCGTTTATGAATGTGATCCTACATTCGTAGCTACAGCTCTCAATTTCATCTGTCCTGCAACAATTTTTTTATCAAGCAACAGTACGATCAATCTTTATTTCCAAATGCAACTCACACAAATTATGTAAATACATATTATTCGGATATCTATTTGATGAGATTGCAGTCAAAAAGCTTATGTTGTGCTCATCCTACCTTGATGTCATTAAAGGGTTAAAAAAAAGTCTGGCTTATATTACTGTTACTGTTGTTTATAATACTAATAATAAGAAGCGAAACGTCCGACACCTTCAATAAAAAGTACAGATGACGGCTGAATAAACCTTTTCATCGATGGACCACTCCTGTACGACTGAGAGCTTACACAGTCACAACTAATAATAATAATACATTTTATTAATTTATTAAGTGCCTTTCAAAACTCTCAAGGACACTTTACAGTAACGGGATAAGAACTTTTTTTTGTGTGTGCGGGCGAGCAGCGGCAGCCATTCGCGCCAGCGTTCACTCTACCCGGAAGTAACACAGCAGGAAAGTTATGAAAGGAAGAGGAAAGGAAAGAAAAAAAAGGACAAAATAAAAATACAGGAGCTGCTGGAAAGGCAGCCACTCTCACAGCGCCATTTTGAAGTGAAAAAACAAACAAACTAAATAACAATATGACAACACAAAGACACAGAGTCATTCATTCTTCAGCACTTGCTGTACCCCCTTTGTGACATGAAGCAGTTCTAGATGAAAGAGGAGAGGATCGAAGCATCGTTTTCAGCAGTGGATCAAGGATGTCATGGTGGAATGTGCATGTCTACTATAAGCTAAATGTTGAAAGCAAATGCCGCTAAACTGACTCTAGCTCTCTCTTGTTCTGTCTATTAGCTATCTAACTAGCTGGCTGGCTATTTTCTGTCTATTAGCTATGTCACTGGCTATCTAGCTAGCTAGCTTTGAAAGTCCTGATTGTTTCTCTACAGCAGGGGTGGGCAAACGTTTTGACTTGCGGGCCGCAATGGGTTCTAAAATTTGACAGAGGGGCCGGGCCAGGAACATTTGGAGGGCGTGTTTGGGCCGGAAATACTAAACCTAAAGAATTAAAGGACAACCGACGCCTCCGAACAAGTTATGTCCATAATTTATAAAATCACTTCAAAAGACTTCGACTGGGCGTATTTTACAAAGATTCCACAGCATATAGCTATAGTTTACGTTTTAAGACTTGCGCTGAATATTCATGAAGTCTTGTTTTCGAGTTGATGACGATCCCCATGTGACGTCACGTTTGGACCGCCCCTGACCGAGAAAGCGACACAATGCATTTTGGGTACTTTGTTTGGTCTGAAAACTTTGTGTTGATCCGTGTTGATGGAAAAATTAGAAGGAAAACACATAATGTGATGGTGAATCGTTGTGTGTTGCACCAAGACTACTATTTGATACTAGTTGACACAAATTTCCAACGGAGCTTGGGTGCCATCTTCTGCATTTTGCGGGTGTTACATTGCTATCATTGGCGGTTCGAATTGACATGGGAGGACTCCTTTAATCAATTGCAAACATTTATGCTTTCCTCTTCAGAACTATTTGAATCATATTCATAACTGGATGAGTACCAAGAAAGCATCTTCTCCGAATCTGAAGCCATTGTTTTGATTCTCGAGCAAGGCAATACGTCCTGGCGTGACGTCACGAACAAGGGGGTGGGACCTTCTGAAACTGGCCATTTCCGGATTCATTTTGAAGTCATTTCTATTGGTGTTTTTTTCCTTTGACTAAAAATATCAGCCTTCGCGTTTTGGGTATTTTAGAAGCTATAAAACGTTTTTCTGATGTCAGTAGGAAACAAAAAAAAATGGTGCCAGTTGTCCTTTAAACGTAGGGTGTACAAACCTCATAGCACAGTAAGAACACTACAACCCAATTTATTAACTCTCTTTCAAATGTGAAAAATATCCCTGATCAATTAATAAATTTGTCTCAAGTAATATGCAATATATGGCATTTACAGACTATTTCGCAGATACTGGGAGGAGGAAATGGAAATAGATTAAAATAATAATAATTATAATATGCACTGTGATTTATCAAGATTGCGTCTTTTTTTAATAAGTTTCAATCGAAGGTGCAAAGTTAAGAAATCAACATTTGTTGAAAAATTGAATCACTTTCAACATTCAAAACATATTATTCCACAACGAAATATTCATGCTCAATAATACCTTAAATTCCGCTAAATCATGGATGGATTGTCCTGACCGCGCGCTCTACAAACTCGCCACGGACGCCCTCGCCTTCACGCGCAAACAGTACATGTGTACCGTCACCAAGCACACAGACATAGGCTACCTGCAGTTGAAATTTGCATACTCGGCACGGCAGCCAATCAGAAGTCTGCTTCTTTCTTCCGGACTTTCACAAGCGTTATAAGGTTGTGCATTTGCATATCATTTTCCAAAATAGATGCACTGAACCTCAGCCCAGAAGATTCAAAAGAAGCTAACAACATGTGTGATGCTAAAAAACGTAAATTTATATCAAACCGTGACTGTAAAGTGTACGTGAGTTATGAAAGGGGCTTGTAGGCTTGTAGCAAGGAATGCAAACATTGCATTGTGCACCATGGTGACAAATGACTACTGCAGCGCAATCTGCCGCCTTGGACATTTACCGTAAATTAAGCAAGGTAACATTTGTGGGAGGTACAGCCTTACTTAATATAAAAAAACGTAATACTTTGTGACGATGGTCTTATCGTGTTTCAAGTTGTGAAAAACGGGGCAGGCAACTTTTCAGAGTTGCCCTTTTGTCTGCTAACTTTTTGTCACGAGTTTCCGACACTGTTTTTAGTATAATTTGGACAAGTTCGGCGGGCCGGATTAAAAAGCCTAATGGGCCGTATGTGGCCCACGGGCCGTAGTTTGCCCATCAATGCTCTACACTGTCGCAAAGACATGAGCGCAGTGCATCAGAAACATTATACGCTTCCATTATTAGCAGATTGGGCATTCCTCAAATGGTTTCCTTTTTTACGACAGAACGCTATCGGATTACTCAGTCTGCTCAATATTATTTGTAGATATTCAGAGTTTGTCTCGCCAAATTTGTCACAGCTCCATGTAAGCACATTCAAAGGCTTTTGTTTCCTTTGTGAAAATCCCTTTCAACATTCAGATTCAGTTTTACCTGTGGTGAAAGTAATGTTTATTTTGTGGCCATGGGAAACTATCTACAAAAAAATAAAAAGAACCACGATGAAACCGTATTAGGGGCTCAGAAAAGGCATCAGGGTGGACCAAAAATAGAAATTGTCTTCATTTCATAATCAAAATCGGATATATAAGACCTCTAACGAGAGTATAACGCAGATACAAGTTCGTGTGCACGTAAAAATGGTGACCAAAGACAATTAAGACTCATTGAACTGAAAGCTGTGTGTAAAACCATGCATGTCAACCTTTTAAAATAGTAACGTTGCGTCAATAGAAACACGCGAACCTTATTTCAAAGTACTTTCACATCCACCACCCAAAATAAATCTTCAAACGAGTAGGTGACGTTTACATACCCATTCCAGCACACGAATAAATCCAAGTGGTTCTTTCAATGGTCCCAAGTCCAGAGAAAATCCAGACACCGTAGTCTGTGGACATTTGACAAATTCGTCATATGACGAAAGGACAAACTTTTTTTTGTGAACGTTACATAGCTCTTAACAAGGAAACAATAACACTTACCTGCCTGCACCTGCGTGTAACTTTGAAGCTAACTGGCGCTGGCCTTGTTAGCCCAAACAATTTAGCAACACGCTACCTTTTGACAGCTGACAACCTGCGGGAAGACGGGAAAATCACCTACCTGAACAGAGTCCATTGAGGCGAGCAACAAGTACAAAAGTTTGAAAGCGTATCTCCACTCGTCAAAATGACAGAACTGATAAAAACACGTTACCACGTTTGCATTAAAGTAATTGCATTTAGCGAAGACTATAAGACGACAGCGAAACGTGCATACGAGCAGATAGATGGCAAACTGAAGCCGATGACAGTTAACATACTACTGGAACATACGTATTTCCGGTCTAGGCATTTCAGAATAAAAAAACTCGTTAGGCTTTTACGCCATTGGATGGACTGACGCCACATTACAGTATATGAATAGTATACAAACGATACCGTTTGTTCGCCATTTGGAGTAGTGAATCCACCAGCGTTGATCTTATGTTGCCATTCACAAATTTCCCCATTGCGGGACTATTGGATTGGATTGGATTTGCCTTTATTAGTCTCGCAGTGGAGAAATTTACATTTCACAGCAGCAAAGTTATGAAAGAAATGAAAGTAGAAAAGCAAAACACAGGAGCTGCTGGAAAGGCAGCCACTCTTATATATATACAGTAAAGTCTCGTTATATCGATATTCAAGGGAGTCCGAAAAAATATCGATATAACCAGGACTATCGATATATCCGACCCTGTTTGCATGTAATTTTCTCCACGCATGCATAGAAATAGTATCGATATAACCGGGACTATCGATATATCCGATATCGATATAACGAGACTTTACTGTATATATATATAGGGCCTAAACTACCAGTAAGACTTTAGTTCGCTGACGAAGCCTCTTGGATAGGAGGCGAAACGTCCGACACCTTCAAAAAAGTACAGATGACGGCTGAAGAAACCTTCTCAACGATGTTATTGTTATTGTTATAGTTATTGTTTTTCTTCTTCTTCTTCTTATTGGATTGGATTGATTTGCCTTTATTAGTCTCGCAGTGGAGACATTTACATTTCACAGCAGCAAAGTTATGAAAGGAATGAAAGTAGAAAAATAAAATACAGGAGCTGCTGGAAAGGCAGCCACTCTTGCGGCACTGTTATTATTATTATTAATAATACTAATAATAATAGTAATGAAATAATAATAATAATAATAATAATAATAATAATAATAATAATAATAATAATAATAATAATAATAATAATAATAATAATATCATCCTCGATCACCCCACCGTCCTCAATTTCAAGCAACTGCGCCACATGCCTGTTATTACAAGTCCATATGAAATGAATGTAATTATTCCTACCCAACCTCAGTTGTGTACTACTAACATTCGGCGAGCCCAATTAAAAAGTTGCTCACCTTTGGAATCAAAGTTTAAATTTATCGGTGTGCAAGTCTGCTCCAAGCTAAGTTTGAAAGCAAACAAATAGCCGTCCATAGACGAGAAAGAGATCGTCTTACATCTCCTATCCCATTGATTGACTGAAAAGCACAAAATAAACGTTTAATCAAAACAGTAATAGCATGTTGCGCGTTTGTATTTTAAATAATACATTGCAGAAAAGAAACTTCCGTTTATCAAAAAATTTGAATAAAGTTAAAGGGGGAAAAAAACCACAGCCGCCATTTTGGCTGTGGTCGAACGGGGCAGTTCAGGATTGTACGACTGTACTTCCATCTCAAACCATTTTACAAATCAAGAAACTGGTAATTTTAGCGATTCTATTACTTAAAGTTAATAGCCGCATCTGTTTTATGACATATAGCTGGTGTTGGTTGGTGTAGTTTTATAATATATACATTCAATGGTAGTGGAATGGATCGAGAAATGTGCGATTCGGCCTTTGTTTACTAGCGCAAACAAAACAACATTTCGCAACGCTAAAGTTGAACTTTAAATAAGAACATATTTAAGAACTTTACATTTTCATTCTCAAGTTATTGGTATTGTGTCTAACTAGAAACAAGCGATTTAACTTTTTGATTAGATACGATTAGCATTGAGCTAACATTCGACGAACATTTGAGGAAACGCAAATTTTCCTCAACGCTCGGTTTCGTCGTTTTTTTACGTAAGTGTTATATGTATTCATTTTATTTGGATTTATTTTACAACATCGTGGCCGTTAAAGTCGCCATCTGGATTTAACCTAACAATTAGGTAAGAATCTTCCTTTGGTTAAACGTTCCCGGTTTCTCGTATGTTTCAAGAACTTCTCCGTTCCTTAACTGCCTTGTGGGTGCCTCATAGTTCTGGGACGTGATATGGGTTACGATATTTTACAAATGTCAAAGTATACAAAAAGGGCGACAAAGAGCATTGGTGAAATAACATGAATTAGGAAAATTGAGAAGTAAACCTTGGACATTGGTGGTGGTAAGTGATCATCATGAATCGCGGATTGAGAAGAATCAGGAACAAATGTGACTTGTAGTAGAGATGTGACAAAATGTGTCAATAATAATTCATCACCCATTTTCTAATACCATATTAAAGTGCATTTAAATAGCTTTAAAATAATATATAGATTATTGTTCTATGACAAATAATAAGGAAACAATGGAATTTTTAATTTTCGAAATATGAGGACGATTTTCTGCCTGTGATGACACAGTTAAAACAATGAAAAACTATGATCAAGTTCTTTATTACAGTTTAAACTATCATAACTTTTTTTTTAACTTTTGGCAGATCTTAACGAGTAAGGTACCATTGGAAAGCTTTTGAAATTCTAAACAAGAACAGAAAACACAAGAAAAGATTCAAAATATAAATGATCAAATATAAACGAGCAAATGCGGGCAGATTTTCTTCAGAAATCAAAAATGGCTGTCAATGAACACTAGGAAAGAAAATTGCGAGCTCTAGAAATATAGATGCTAATGTTTCTTTTTGCTTGAAACTTGGCAGTTATGGAGAAAAATATATATTTTACCACTTCTTTGAGTTATGAAAATACAACTTACTCACCTTTATAAACTGTAGTGTTAGCAAAAAGAGCATAAACTTCAATCCATGTTTCCCCCTTTCTCGTTGTCGTATTGGGAAATTTCAAGAACCAGCATGGAGGGAAACGTGTGTAATACGTCATCATAAGCTGCATAGCTTGGAAAATCCCACGAAAAACCATTACGTACTTCACAAAAATCCAATGATATACGACTGCGTGTTCACTGGACAGAAACAATAGCGGTAGCGTACCTAGTCCATGACAGCATTTTATCAAATGACTTTCTAGAGCGAGTTTTGGATTTGTGTATTCCAACCAAATGCCTGGTTTATGATGTTTTCTGATATGACAGTGCGGATGAAATTACTGTCCTCTCGGACCCAGCGTGCAAGGCACTTATAATGTGGCTAAAAAAGACGGACAAATGACAACAGACAATACATGTAAATTGTCAATGTAAAGTGAGGCCAACCAAAAAAGGTTGAAGTGAGTTTGTGCAGAAAAAAAGAACAAATAGAGTTCAGCATGATAGTACAGTGTGTAGCGTGTATCCAGAGTTTGGTGAGTGTGGCAGTGGGAAGTGGCAGGGGGAGCAGGGCTGGGAGGGAGTTGGCAGAAACTGTCCTTGAGCCTGCTGGTCTTGGCTCGGAGACTCCGCAGTCTCTTACCCGACAGCAGCAGGCTGAAGAGGCTGTGGGAGGGGTGGGATAGATTAAAAATGTCTCTGTCAATGATGTGCCCATTAGTCAAAATTCTCACACTTGTGTAATAATAACCCGCTCAGTCCTGTCGGAGTGTTTTTGATTGATTTTTTTAGGTGTAAATCCCATCCCTTGGTCCTTTGCTGTGATCCTTGGAAATGGAAAACATACCTTCCTTTGAGAATACTTGGGCCGAAGACTCCCCTCCCCTCCTCCCTCTTCATCCTAGTTCGATAATACCTGGCCCATTTACCCATCTTTGATCACGCAAACATGTTCCAAGTGTGCAAAATGTCAACCAGCCCAAGAAGAGTTGTTTTCACCATCCTTCCCAAGCTGCATCTTTGCCCTTTTTGCAAGCCCACTAAGATGCACTTTTTTATTGTTTATGTTGCACAAATTCTAAAACAAAAAACACAATTTGGAGAAAAAAAAGAAAAGATCATGAAAAGGACTTGAATCCACCATCAGTGTAGTTAAGCCAGCGATTAGTGCCCTGGGCGACCCAAGCCCCCATTTCACTCTTATCTGATGGATCAAGTGTTCCTCCAGGACTTCATACTGAATCAAGGACACCAATCATCAACCTACAAAAGAGGAAGACACTACCTGCGCCCACCTAAGGTAATTTATTATTATTATTATTATTATTATTATAGTTTGTACCAGATCAATTCAAGACAAACGAAAATGATGTTATTGGTGAATGTTTCATTCACTAAAAACAGCATTTTCGTTTGTCTTGAATTGATCTGGTACAAACGATAAAAATACTAATACATTTTATTTATAAGCGCCTTTCAAAACTCTCAAGGTCACTTTACAGTCACAGGATACGTTTTTCTGTGGGTGAGCAGCGGCAGCCACACGCGCCAGCGTTCACTCAACTCAGAAGTAATTCAATAGATAGAAAGCTTATCATGACAGTGATACCTTGGCTTATGAACTTAATTGGTTCCCAGACACAGTGTGTAAGGCGAAAAGTGTGTATCCCATAAATTAATTTCCCATAGGAAACCATTAAAATGAGAATAATCTGTTCCCAGGTCCCCATAAAACATTATTTTCTACTTTCTAATTTTCTAAGCCTTAAAACTAGACAAAATATACCTTATTTCTATGCACAATAAATGTGCTATGGTATTATAATTAAAGAAATAAACTGTACTGTACAATAAAGTCGTTTTATTGACCTTTGTGATGGTCGTTGATGGCTTGATGGAATGGCTAGCTTTTTGCATCAAGTGTCTCAAGGAGCTCTGGGTTGTACATCTTGGAAGTTGTGATATTGCAACAGCAGCAGATACAGGCAGACACACTAGAAACTATATTAATAGCTGTTTCCCTTGCTTGTATGTTCTCTTCAAATTGTACAGATGGCTTATTGTGTTGGTTATATGTGGAGCCTAATTGATGGTATATTTTAACCTTGCAGTCTACACTCTGCCTTTGAACTACAGTAAAGTCTCGTTATATCGATATGGGATATATCGATAGTCCCGGTTATATCGATACTATTTCTATGCACGCACGGAGAAAATTACATGCAAACAGGGTCGGATATATCGATAGTCCCGGTTATATCGATATTTTTTCGGACTCCCTTGAATATCGATATAACGAGACTTTACTGTATCTATAAAGTTGAAATAAGTCCAAATTTCACTGTTTTCTATCCATTTACTCGCCTTTCACTTGTTTTCTTCACTTTTTTTTCTTGTTTCAAGCTCTGTCGTCTGTCTTTCCTTATCTTACCCCCCCCCTGCTCACTGCTGCGTGTGTCTTGCTGTGTGTGTCCCCTCCCTCCTCTACCATGGATCTTGACCAATCAAGTGCGGATTTAACCAAAGACTGGGGGCGGGGAATAGAGGAGCTTGTTAGGAGCTCCAAGAACCGGCTCGTTCGCGAACGACACGTCACTCATTGTGGCGCTCCGTGTGTTTCCCGAAAAATAGTTCGTATACCAAGATTATATTCTTGCGAATTTAACGTTTGTAAGGTGGAAAGTTCGTTAACTAAAGCGTTCGTAAGCCAAGGTTCAATGTATTTAAAACTCATCTCAAAACTCACTTATACTCTTTGGTATTTGACTCAGCATGACGCGGAGCGCCATTCCCGAATTTGTTTGGGTTTTGATTTTTCTTGCTGGGTTGGTGACAAAGCGCTGGTCAGGCAATATTTTTCCCTTTTTTTCAGGGAGTCCTGTTGGCTTGGAAGAAGCAGCTACTGAGTCGGAAAGCCAGAGCCAGATTGGTGCCAATGAGAACATAACCAGCTTGACTATGGCTGACAATGGAGACGACTGCTACTTCTTTTACTATTCTACCTGCACAAAAGTAAACCATATTCACATTCAGTCTTCAGGTATACTGATATGATGACACTAAGGTCACATAACATTGTGTGTCGTTCATCCCGCAAGGGAGACGACTGCCCTTTCAGGCACTGCGAAGCAGCGATGGGCAACGAGACTGTCTGCAATCTCTGGCAGAAGGGACGTTGCTATCGGGAAGTCTGCATGTTTCGCCACATGGAGATCACAGTAAGAAGCACTTTCAAAACAATCACGTGACTAACACGGCCATGACGGCATATTTTGCATGTCTATGCAATACAGGTATCGAGTTGCGACCGGGTTCCGTTCCGACAAAACGGTCGTCAATCAAACGGTCGTAAGTCGAAAGCCATTCGAAATGGCTGACGTGACATTTACACGGCAGGATCGTCTACGATGTCAATCTGTTGTTTTGAAGCCACGTTTTCTATTGAATATCCATTGACGAAAAGAGATCGTCTCACATCTCCTGTCCCACATAAATCTGCTTCAACTCCAAGCCGCGACAGTTCCACATCCGCATCGGCGCTCTGTGCTGACGCTCCTTTCTTCTTATCGCGGGCTCCTCAAGCCACGCATCCATCCAGCCGCAGACTGTCCAACAGCACCGACCTTTCCTTTGAACAAAGCGGGGCTGTGAAGATGCTGCCCATTACAGGCGCAAAAAAACACAATGGCCCCTTTGGTGTCCAGCGAAGCCAGTCGAATGGCACCAACATTCCTCCCATTCAAAAACTGTGGTGGCATATCCATGCTGCCGAAAAGGCGCAACTGCTCAGCACAGTCTCCTCCTTGATGAATGTCGTGGCCAAAAATGCTGAAAAAACAATTCGTATCAATTCCACATGACGCACAACAGCACAAGGTGACAAAAGAAAACACAAAATAAGACAAAAACAACAAAAAACAGCAAGTCTCATGAGAGCACTTGCTGACGGCTGCCTACTCGGGCGCCATCTTGGACTCCTAACACAATAACAACACAACACAATAAGAATAGAATTATATCATACTTGTAATATTTTTTGTATGATGATAAACTCTCTTGTCAATCCAGAAAAAACGTAAGGAAATCCCATGTTATTGGGAGACCCACCCCGCCGGCTGCCAGAAACCACACTGTGCCTTTTTCCATGAAAAGCCACGGTACGTCGATGGAATTCTTATCCCACCGGACATAAGTGAGTGTTTTCCCCACATCATTTTGACATTTTGAAGTTGAAAAGCGTTTCATCCCCCATGTGTGAAGTTCACGTGAAATGATCAATAATAACCTGATCGCAGGTAAAATGGAGAATGAAGAAGAGCAGCCTGAAGAGCCACCACCCCCGCTGCCAACCGCTCCTCTCCCCACAGCGACTAATCCGCAGTTGAGAGGAGTCATGAAGACAGAAACCCAAGAACCAGTTCCAAGCCCGACCCATCCACCCGTGGTGATTAATCCAGCAGATGATGACGAGGATGAAGATGGTGAGTTTTTTTTACTTTCGTTTGAGTTCATTAAATCAACACAATAATATCAAACCTCAGAAGATGGAGGAGACTGATTCGCTGTGGCGACCCCTTGAAGGGAAAAGCCAAAAGGAAAAGAAGAAATCACTACGACAATATACAGTCATACCTCAGCTTCCGAACACTTTAGCTCACGAACTTTTCGCCTGACGAACATTAAATTCACGAGAATATAATCTTGGCATACAAACTAGTTTTTTGCAGCCGAACCAAACCACACAGGGCCACGGTGGCTGGCGGACTAGTATTTCACACCCCCTCTCTGAGTGCAGACGTGGTTTGTTATCGAGTGGAGTACTTTAATAATAATAATCATAATCATAATACATTTCATTTCTAAGCTCCTTTCAAAACTCTCAAGGTCACTTTACAGTCACAGGATAAGACACACGCGCCAGCTTTCACTCAACCCGGAAATAAATAGATAGAAAGCTAGCTAGGTAATAAATAGCCAGCGCGACAGCTAGAGATCTAGCTATATAACTAGTAGATAGCTATATAACTAGCCAGCCTGCCATTGAGCTAATAGATAGCAAATAGATAGCAAATAATTAGCCAGCTAAATGAACTCTAGCATAGTTTTTGGTGGAAGAACACCAAACCACACGGTCGAACAGCGCCACGGTGACTGGCGGACTAGTTTTCCACAACCCCTGTCTGAGTGCAGACGGGGTTTGTTATCAAGTGGAGTACTTTTGCTATTATGGGACTGAAAAATCCCACCACAGGCTAGTGTTAAGCCAAAGAGGACACAAAATAAAATGATGGTCGAGCAGAAGAAGGAGATCATTGAAAAATACGAATGAGTTGTGACTTAGCATCCCAGTGCCAATACGCTAAGTCAACCATTGCTAGGTGTGGCTACGGGTGTTTCTGTGTTGTCTACGCAACGGTCTCAGGCAATATAAGTGGTTGGAAAAACTTGTGTTGATTTGGATTAATGAAAAGCAGCAAGCGGGGGACAGTGTGAGTGAGGGTATTATCGCCAAGAAAGCATGGCCACTTCACTCGGATATCATCAAGAGGCAACTACATCAACGACCATCACCAAGGTCAATAAAACGACTTTATTAGACAGTACAGTTTAATGTAGCCACAAGGGGGCACACACCAGTGTCTTATTGTGCCGCCCCAAGCCCGGATAAATACAGAGGGTTGTGCCAGGAAGGGCATCCGACGTAAAAAAAATTGCCAACACAAATATGCGAATCAAACCTATGAATCCCATACCGGATCGGTCGAGGCCCGGGTTAACAACGGCCGCCATTCGTGCTGTTAACCTTCAGGGTGCCAGTGGAATATGGACTGCTGTTGGTCGAAGGAGGAGAGGATGGAGGTGTGCCCGCAGGAAAAGAGGGAAATGGAACGCCAACAGTATAGAACTAAGAGTCGGAACTTTGAATGTAGGAACAATGACAGGTAAAGGTAGAGAGCTGGTTGACATGATGCAGAGAAGGAAGGTAGACATACTGTGTGTCCAGGAGACCAGGTGGAAAGGGAGAAAGGCTAGAAGCTTAGGGTCAGGGTTTAAGTTGTTCTATCATGGTCAAGACAGAAAGAGAAATTGAGTTGGGGTTATCTTTAAAGTGGAGTTTGTTAGGAATGTCTTAGAAGTAAAAAGAGTATCAGATAGAATGATGAGTCTGAAGCTACAAAATTGAAGGCGTGATGTTCAATGTTGTTTGTGGGTATGCCCCACAAATAGGATGTGAGCTGGCGGAGAAGGAGACATTTTGGTTGGACTTTGATGAAGTCATACAGAACATCTCGAGAAGTGAGAGGGTTGTAATTGGTGGAGACTTCAATGGACATGTTGGCGCAGGAAACAAAGATGATGAGAAGATGATGGGCAGGTTTGGACTCTAGATGAAGAACGCTGAAGGACAGATGGTGGTTGACTTTGCTAAGAGAATGGGAATGGCTATTGTGAATCTTTCTTTCAGAAGAGACAGGAACATAGGGTGACCTATAAGAGTGGAAGCAGGAGTAAACAGGTAGACTACATTTTGTGTCAACGCCGCCATCTAAAGGAAATCAGTGACTGCAAATTAGTGGTTGGTGAGAGTGTAGCCAGACAGCATAGGTTGCTGGTGTGTAGGATGACGCTGGCAGTGAGGAAGATGAAGAAACCAAAGGCTGAAGTGAGGACAAAATGGTGGAAGTTGAAAAAGGAAGAGTGTTGCATGACATTTAGGAAGGAGGTAAGACAAGCACTGGGTGGGCAAGAGGTCCTTCCAGATGACTGGCAAACTACAGCAAACATAATCAGAGACACAGGTCGGAAAGTACTTGGTGTATCGAGTGGAAGAAAGGTAGATAAGGAGACTTGGTGGTGGAATGGGGAGGTGCAGAAGTGTATACAGAGAAAGGTTAGCAAAGAAGAAGTGGGACACTGAGAGGACTGACGAGAGTAGACTGCAGTACAACGAGATGCAGCGCACGGATAACTCTTTCCTCCCTCGCAGGCATTTTGCATTTCTTCCCCCACAGCCTACAGTGCCTGCAGCCTAGCTTTGTAGTATGGTCCCTGAGTGGCTTCAGCGGGAAATTCATAACTAACGTGTATTCAAATAAACTGTTATAACTTTTGTTAAATTTGTTGTTCAATCTTTGTGAAACGTTCAGTACACTTTCATAACATGTAATAGAATAAGATAACATTTTTTTGTGAAATTGATTGAAGTTTTAGAAAATTATTGCAATGTTAATGAATATTTTTTTTCCAAATCCTGCAAATTACAACAAAATACATTCACAACAAGTCACATATGCATGAAATAAACCTAGAATGCATTTACAATAATTCAGGATGTTTTTATTTGTAGTATGGTTTAAAACATGGAATGCATAGGTTCACCTTGCATTGCTCCCAGCCTGTTCTTGGCTCGAGACGAATTTTCTTCTTTGCACACTCTTTACATGTTCTCTTTTTATCCAATTCTACTGGCCAATGAAGGAGGGGAGCAGTGTCATTCTCCTTCATGCATTCTCTTTTTCTTTTCCTTCTGTAATTGCCAAACAAATGATGAGCTAAGTTTGTCTTGAATTCTAACTGAGTCTTTTTCGGAGGCGACCTGTTCTGGTTTTCACTTGATGGTTTGGAGAGAGTTTCATCAGTATAAATCCATTGCAAATACAAATATCCACTAGAAACCAGAACAGTGATTTGAGTTGATCAGCCTGAAAGTATGTGAATGGTGATAGAAGTTCATCAATGCAACCGTCACGACTCTGTCAGATGCCAAAATGTCTTCATCAACATGGTCATCTATTTCATTCTCATCAGGATCTGGAAAGGTATAAAGTACATGGATATTTTAGAAAAAAAAAACATATGGACCTCCGTCAATAATCACATTGAGAATGCAAAGCCAAGAGGTACTGCTATTAGTGGAAAACGCACCATTCACTTACAATTATTCGCATTGCGTACCAAGTCAGGATCAACAATATCATCATAAAAATAGCGTTAGCGTTAGAATGTTCGGAATTCGGGACACTCCTTACTTTTAATATTTCTCGGTAAATAAACAAGTTAGCGTTAGTTTATGCATTTCAGTATCAAGGTAAACCTCTTCTGAATAGCTCATAAAATCGTCACAACATATACTTACGTGGTATTTCATCCATGACAAAAAATAGAAGGCGCTTTGAAGATGGGGAAGAGCACGTTGTGTTGCGCATGAAGGAGATGATTTCACCGACGCTCTTAAAGGCAAAGCTGCATATAACCTGTTTTAAAGGGACATGTAACTTGTGCCGTATCAGTTTCAATCGGCACTTGAACTGCGACCTTTCATTTTCTCGATCTATAAGCACAACCATCCGTGAAGGGCTAACATCTATTCACAGCCCGCCTGTAGTCGGCATCCGGCATTATTTATTATCGGTTCAGCCCGACTAGAGGCGTGACTCGGGATGCACGAAAGTAAAAACACAACAACTGTAGTCGATTGCCGGGAGGAATGAGTTAAAGTAAAGGTGGCAAAGGCCAAACAAGAGGCCTATGATGACTTGTATGCTCGACTGGACAGCAAGGAAGGCGAGACTGATCTTTACAGGCTGGCGAGACAAAGATGGTAAGGACCTGCAGCAGGTTCGGGTGATTAAGGATAGAGATGGCAATGTATTAATTAACAGGTGCCAGTAGTGTGATGGCAAGATGGAAAGAGTACTTTGAAGAATTGATGAATGAGGAAAATGAGAAGGAACAAAGAGTAGAAGACGTGACTGTTGTGGACCTAGGCGTAGCAAACATTAGCAAGGATGAAGTGAGGTGGGCACTGAATAGGATGAAGGGGGGAAAAGGCACTCGGGCCTGATGATTTACCAATCGAGGTATGGAAGTGTCTTGGAGAGGTGTCGGTGGTGTTCCTGACTGGGTTATTCAATAAGATCTAAGATGGTGAACAGATGCCTGAACAGATTATTCTCTTTTTAATGGTTTCTTATGGGAAATAAATGTTTGGAAGATGAACTTTTCACCTTTCTCACGCTTTCTGGGAACCAGTTAAGTTCATAAGCCGAATCACTGAATTTGCTTATGCAGCTTGTATAATGCTTATAACATTTTTTTATTTTTCCTTCCAGACCAATTCTCCGAGGAAGGAGACGGACCCTCCCCAAGAAAAAGATGCAAGCCTGGTGAGTTCAACAAGGCGGCACAAAGGAAAAAACAAATCCGAAATATTCTCAACTTTAGATAGGCACAAATTGAAAATATTTGTATTGTATATTTGTACAAATTGAAAGTATTTGTCGACAGATGAATCGCACAACTTTGGAGTGAGCACCCTGGAGGAGATCCGCCTCAGGAGGGCCCTCAAGGCAGGCATGAATAGAACTCTTCCAAACCAGACTGCAAATAGTTCTGTCAATGGAGAGAAAGAAAACATCATTTCAGCCATTTGGCCACCTTTCAATGCATCCCATGAAGGTAACAATATGTGATGGCTATGTGTCATTCAAAAAGGAAAAAAAAAAAAATTGATCGCTAGATTAGTGTCATTTACAGTGGAACAATTTGGTTTCATTGGATGCACTCATCTTTGAAATAAAAAAATAACAACTCATTCACTGCCAGACGACGTGCAAAAATGTGACCACTCCAGTGCCAGGATTTTTGTCACTGTCAAATGGACCCACTCTCAAATGGACGCACAAAATATTGCGTTTTAGGACTACATCAACATTCAATGCAACGCCGACCTGCTATTTAGCTGGCTAGCTGTTGGCTATCTAGCTGGCTAGCTGTTAGCTATATAGCTGGCTAGCTGTTAGCTATCTAGCTGGCTATATGTGGTGTTCGTCCTCTTTGACAAGAGATGACCATCTTCACTATGATTATGTACAAGGGGGGTGGTGAAGATGACTTGCGCGTGAGTGAAGGAGAGTTGCGCAATGTCGTCTGCCTCTGCTGGCTATATATTAGCTTTCTAGCTATCTATTAGCTGGCTATCTATTAGCTACCTATCTATTAGCTTGTTAGATGGCTCTCTGGATAGCTATCTATTGATACAGTGAGACCTCAACTTACAAACACCTTATCTTACAAACTTTTCGTCTTACAAACGTCAAATTTATGAAAATTAAACCTTATAATAAGCACTATTTTCATAATACACACCCACCACGGCTGACGGAGTGATCTTCGGCGGAAGCACACGACTGAACAGCACCAGAGGTTAAGTTACCAACAGTCCTTATGGAAGGTGACTCTCCTTCCATAAGCCATCAACGACCATCAAAAAGGTCAATAAAACTT
This sequence comes from Hippocampus bargibanti, assembly GCF_051943395.1. NCBI lineage: Eukaryota > Metazoa > Chordata > Actinopteri > Syngnathiformes > Syngnathidae > Hippocampus > Hippocampus bargibanti. The sequence goes on from NC_142745.1 coordinate 22,976,818, forward strand.
TATTTTACAGCGCAGTTTATTTCTTTAATTACAGTCCTCATGTAATGCGCCTCTCCTTCCAAACAGCAATTCCTTTTGACCTTCGACCTCCAACACCATTTCATCAAGCCATCAATGACCATCACAAATGTAAATAAAGTGACTTTATTATACTGTGCAGTGGATTTCTTTCATTACAATACAATAACACATTTATTATACATAGAATAAGGTATGTTGTGTGTAGTTTTAAGGCTTATTTAGTTGAAAAGTATATTTTATGGAAACCCGTGAACGGATTATTCCCATTTTAATGGTTTTCTATGGGAATGTTTTTTTCGAGATACACACTTTTCGCCTTACACACTCTGTCTGGGAACCAATTAAGTTCGTAAGTTGAGGTCTCACTGTATTTAGATGGCTATCTGGCTGGCTACCTAGCAAGCTATCTATTTGCTATCTCTTAGCTATCTAGCTAGCCATCTAGCTATCTGGCTTGCTATCTGGCGATCTAGCTGGCTAGCTGTTGGCTATCTAGCTGGCTAGCTATTATCTATCTGTCTGGCTATCTATTAGCTGCTGGCTATCTATTAGCTCGCTATCAATCTATCTATTTGCTAGTTAGCTGGCTGGCTAGCTATCTTTCTATCTGAGTCATTTCGGGTTAAATGAACGTCGGCGCGTGTGGCTGCTGCTGCTCACCCTCAGAAAAACGTATCCTGTGACTGTAAAGTGACCCTGAAAGTTTTGAAAGGCGCTGATAAATGAAATGTATTATTATTATTATTATTAAATAGAAGAATTCTTAGACAATTTTCTGTGTAGCTCCATCTCTTGTTTCTATTTATAATTGTATTGTATTTATTGTATTCTATTTATAATTGTATTTTATTATTGCATCTATGCTTGTCTGTGACTGTAAAGTGTCATTGAAAGCTTTGAAAGGCGCTTGAAACAGTTTATTTCTTTCATTATAATCCAATAGCACGTTTATTATACACAAAATAAGGTATATTTTGTGTAGTTTTCAGGCTTATTTAGTCGAAAATTATGTTTTATGGGGACCACGAATACTGATTATTCTCGTTTTTATTTGTTCCTTATGGGAAATAAATGGCAGATGAACTTTTCGCCTGGCTCACACTTTCTGGGAACCAATTAAGTTCGTAAACTGAGGTATCACTGTAGTTTCCTTTTCGGACTCGAAAGTGTCCTTGAGAGCTTTGAAAGGCGCTTAAAATGTAATGTATTATTATTATTATTATTATTATTGTTATTACCCAATAACGTCTTCTTTTCATCAGACAAAACAAGTTAATTCCTAAATTATATGGGTCTGGAGTTATATGAGCTTGAAATGGGGGCTGTTTTCCAAAATACAATGCTATACATCCATATTGGTTTATATAGCACTTTAACAACAGCTGAAGTACAGACATGAAAAAAATGGAAATGCTGCCCCCTAGTGGAAAGGAAAAAAACATTGCTAGAGGTCTGAGCAGCGCTTTATCGGTACCCAAGCATGAAAAAACAAATTTGGGAATAGCGCTCCACGTCATACTTTCAATTCATAAATGAATTCGGAAATGACTGTGAATGAGTTCATCTTCTTCGTCTTCTTTGTCTTCTTAATCTTCATCTTTTTCTTCTTTTTCTTCTTTTTCTTCTTCTTCTTCTTTTTCTTTTTTCTTTTTTTCTTCTTCTTCTTCATCTTCATCTTCATCTTCATCTTCTTCTTCATCTTCATCTTTTGAGGTCTCAGCAGCGCTTAATCTTTACCCAAGCATGAAAAAAAACTGGGAATTGCGCTCTACGTCACATTTTCAATTCCCGAATAAATTCATCAATGGCAGTGAATGAGTTTGAAAAAATTAGAAAAAAATATTAGATTGGGAGGTAAATATAATTTACAGTGGAACAATTTGGTTTAATTGTCAGTGACAAGCTACGTGGTAAAATAGAAACCCAGTTGCACCAATGACTTATTTTCATGTTCTCAATTCCAGGCAATACTCTTTTTCAAGAAACTTTCCGATCAAATGTGAGCGTCGCTGATCGGCTTGAGAGACATCGGGGCAACACCTGTAAGTTTGTAATTTTGTGACATCATTATACTCATGCAAATCTAATGAGCTCTCACAAATAACTTGTCTCATGTGTAGGTACGAAATATGGGGAGGTTGTTCCTATGACCAACAGCCTGGCGAAGCGTTTAGGCAGATTTGTGACAGAACAACAAGCACCCTCTCATAAAGGTAAGTCACGGCAATTTCAAGTCTGTCCTCAACAAACTTCCTTGTGTAATCTTCCCCTTTTTGTGGATTGACTATGCTGTCTTTTTGCTTGATGATAGGGCTTAAGACAATTAAGGAAAGGCTGACATTGCCTGCTTCTGTTGCAGTCAATCAAGCAGGTAAAAAATCATCTGTTATGTACTCACAGATTCCATCAACCACAAATGTCTTTCTTCTGCGCCCTTTGTATTTCCTTCTAAGATCATGCAGCCCCAAGTACAATTTGGGTGCAACTTCACACTGGATTAAAGAAAAGCAACTTCAGTGATACCTCAGTTTACGAATTTAATTGGTTACCAGAAACTGTGTGTAAGGCGAAAAGTTTGTCTGCCAAGCCTTTATTTCCCATAATAATAATAATAACAGCAACAACAACAACAATAACAACAATAATAACAACAATAACAACATTAACAACAATAATAACAACAATAACAATAATAATAATAATAATAAGAAACCATTACAATGAGAATAATCCGTTCCCAGGTCCCCATAAACCATAATTTTTTTACAATGCTGAAAATTAGCACTTAATGTTCCTGAAAATATATTGGGACAAGAAAACATAGAAAGATATTTAGAAGTAAAAATGGTAAATTAGTGCTTCAAACAAGCTGTGAAATAGTGTACGTACTGGTACTGGGATGCCAAGTCACACAAACCCACATTTCTTTTGTGTTTTTCAATGATCTGCTCGACCACCATTTTCTTTAGTGTCCTTTTCGGCTTACCACTATCCTGGTGGGGTCTTTTTCAGTCCCATAAATAGCAAAAAATACCTCGCTTGATCACAACCCACATCTACACTCAAAGAAAGGGGGTGTGGAAAACTAGTCCGCCAGCCACCGTGGCGCTGTGTGGTTTGGTTCGTCCACCGAAAACTAGTTTGTATGCCAAGGTTATATTCTCGCAAATGTAATACAGTAAAGTCTCGTTATATCGATATTCAAGGGAGTCCGAAAAAATATCGATATAACCGGGACTATCGATATATCCGACCCTGTTTGCATGTAATTTTCTCCGTGCGTGCATAGAAATATTATCGATATATCCGATATCGATATAACTAGACTTTACTGTATTTGTAAGGGGAAGTTGGTGCTCTAAAGCGTTCGTAAGCCGAGGTATCACTGTATTTGACTTTTTTCCCACTTCCACGTCGTTCTGATTGAGCTGTGCTGGATTACCTGCCATCCGTGACTTCAAATCCGAATTCGAAAGTGGATCAATAAAGCCCTGTGTTGGTCGGCAGACATGGCGATATGGTATACGTTGTGGTCTTGCAGTCATCTTTGAGGGGTGTGAACTTTGAGGCCTTTATATTGATACGGTTGCTGACCCCTGAAAGCCAAATCTTCACTAATTCTTCATTGTATTTGTTTTTGTCAACAGCAGATGGCAGCGCCGGGTCAAACAGTGCACCCGAACAAATTCGCATCAAAACGCTGGAGGAAATCCGAATGGAAAAAGCGGCCAAGTCTCGTAGTCTTCTTCCTATGAAGACAGAAAACACTACAACAAATATGGCCGCCACACACACAGCCAAGCCTCCAAAGCGAACACGTTATACCAACGATCACGCGAATGACCCCCACAATGAAACATTCCACTCCAAGAAAAGAAAAGAGGAGCAGCAGGAGCAGAACCTCAAAGTCCCAGATGCAGTGGTGCCATTCCCTGATTCCCCAAACTCAGGGGAGGTTCGAGTGAAGACCTTGGAGGAAATCCTCAAGGAGAAAGCAGCCCGAATTCAAGTCAAAAGTCCAAACACGGAAGAGAACGTTGCCAAGAAGCCACCATTGCAGCAAAGTGACAAAGTCATCTCTCAGGGTAAGACATTTTACAAGAAACGCATGTCATCGGGGACATTTTTTAAAGAACAACCGAACACATCAGAAAAACCTTTGAGAGTTATGAAAGATACAAAAATGACGCTTATCGAAATGAAATGTATTTGCGTGACGTCACACCAGGATAGAAAAATGTATCCTGTGACGGTAAAGTGACTTTGAGAGTTTTGAAAGGCGCTTATAAATGAAATGTATTTATATTATTATTATTATTATTATTATTATTATTATGAATTGGTTCCCAGAAAGTGTGTGTAAGGCAAAAAGTGTATTCCAAACATTAATTTTCCCATATGAAACCATTAAAATGAGAATAATCCATTCCCAGGTCACCATAAAACATCATTTGGCCATGTGGTTTGGTGTTCTTTCGCCGAAAACTAGTCCACCAGCCATTGTGGCGCTCTGTGTTTCCCGAAAAATAGTTTGTATGCCAAGATTATATTCTCGCGAATTTAGGTGAAAAGTTTGTTAGCTAAAGCGTTCGTAAGCCGAGGTATCACTGTATTTTAATAATATATATATATAATATATATTATTATATATACAGTAAAGTCTCGTTATATCGATATCGGATTTATCGATAGTCCCGGTTATATCGATACTATTTCTATGCACGCACGGAGAAAATTACATGCAAACAGGGTCGGATATATCGATAGTCCCGGTTATATCGATATTTTTTCGGACTCCCTTGAATATCGATATAACGAGACTTTACTGTAATATATAATATATCCGACTGGCTGGCTATCTATTAGCTAGCTGTCTGGTTGGCTGGCTATCTATTGGCTATCTATTGGCTGGCTACCTGGCTGGCTGTCTATCTATTTGCTATTTATCCGGCTAGCTGGTTATCTGTTAGATAGCTATTGGCTAGCAAGTTATCTGGCTATATAATGGCTATTTGTTAGCTATCTGGCTGGCTAGCTATCTACTGGCTATCTGTCCGGATAGCTTGCTATCTGTTGGCTATCTGTTAGCTATCTGGCTTGCTAACTAGGTGGTTATCTATTAGCTGTCTGGCTGGCTGGCTAGCTATCTACCTAACTATGAGCTATCTATTAGCTAGCTAGCTAGCTTTCTATCTGAGTTACTTCCGGGTTGAGTGAGTGACTGGCGCATGTGGCTGCCGCTGCTCACCCACAGAAAAACTTCTCCCGTTACTGCAAAGTGGCCTTGAGAGTTTTGAAAGGCGCTTAGAAATCAAATGTATTTTGAACAAATTGCTTTTCGAACAGCCTTCTGGAACGGATTATGGTTAAAAACTGAGGTGTGACGATAGCGAGGGAACTGTCATTTAGCTCAGGCCCGATTGCTTTTAATCATTTTTGTAAATACATTGGAATTATTTTGAGGTTGTGGATTCAATCCCCATTCAGGCCTGCCTGTGTGGAGTTTGCATGTTCTCCTCGGGCCTGTGTGACTTCCTGGTTTCCTTCCATATTAAAAAAAAAACGTTCAGGATGTCCCCGCCTACTGCCCGAATAAAGCTGACATAGGCTGCAGCCCCCCCCCCCCCCCACCCACGCCCTCAGTGAGGCTAAAGCGGTCCAGAAAAATGAATGAATGAATAACAAAGCATATTTGTGTAATTCTGCAGGAGATATATCGAAAGAGAAGAACGTTGAGGTGACGAAAAGGACGTGGAAATCTCCTGAGGTTGGAATTTTGACCGTCAATATTGTTGTGTTTATTGTTGATTGATTGATTAAAATTCTTTTGTAACTGTCATTTTGGCACGCCATTCCAGACCACCTCCACCATTGTCCAAGTCAAAACATTTGAGGAGATTATGCGGGAAAAACATCGCCGCAAACAGGAAATGGTCGCTCAAGCTTCCATCAGCCAGCAGGCCTCCGATGCACCATCTTCACCCAAACCTTTTGTTCGTAGTCCACCAAAGAAGATTCTTCAACCTCCAGAGTCATCAACGCCGATCGGGAGCATTCCAGATACTAGCAATGCCAAAAACGTGGTTGTTCGCAAGCTGAAAACGGTCAAATCGCCTCCAAACATCTCGCCTCCGGCCCCCATCGCAGATGCGAACTCGTTTCTACCGACAAGTTCAACCCGGTCGCAGGAAGACACGCTCTTACTAAGTCCGGACAGCTCCACCAAGATCCAGTGGAAAACCACAAAAAGCTCGATTTCACCACTTTCAGCCAAGCAGACGACTCCAGAGAGACTCTTTGCAACTGTCCAGAGTCCAACCACAGATGGAACTCATACCACAGACAGAAAAGGTACATTGCACTTGCACTGATCATGATTGACGTTGATTATCCGTTTAAGTCGTTAGAGAAACACGGACCTGTTTTAATAATAATAATAATGATAATAATAATAATAATAATAATAATAATAATTAATAATAATTACATTTCATTTCTAAGCGCCTTTCAAAACTCAAGTTCACGTTTCAGTCACAGGATCAGTTATTCTGTGGGTGAGCAGCGGCAGCAACACGCGCCAGCGTTCAGTCAACCCAGAAGTAAATCGATAGAAAGCTAGGTAGCTAATAGATAGACGGCTAGACAACTAGCTATATAACTGGCTCCATCCGCAGAAAAAATATCCAGTTACTGTAAAGTGTCCTTGAGAGTTTTGAAAGGCGCTTAGAAATGACATGTATTATTATTATAACTAATAGATAGCCAGCCAGATAGCTAGCCAGCCGGCCAGTTAGCTAATAGATAGCTAATAGATAGCCAGCTAGACAACTAGCTATATAACTAATAAATAGCCAGCCAGATAGCTAGCCAGATAGCCAGTCAGCTAACAGATAGCAAATAGAAAGCTAATAGATAGCCAGCTAGACAACAAGCTATATAATAATAATAATAATACATTTAATTTCAAGCGCCTTTCAAAACACCCAAGGACACTTTACAATAAAAACAATAAAACAAAGCACATAACAATAAAACCATAAGTAAAATGATAAATAATAAATTAGCAGAATGAACTAGACATTGAAAGCAATTTTAAACAGATGGGTTTTGAGGTGGGACTTGAAAATAGGGAGGGAGTCAATATTACGGATGTTGGGTGGAAGTGAATTCCAGAGTTTAGGAGCAGAGCGGCTGAAAGCTCTGCATCCCATCGTGGTGAGACGGGCACAGGGCACATAGAGGTGAAGGGCGGATGAGGATCTGAGGGACCGAGAGGGAACGGAGATTTGAAGCAAGTCAGAAAGATAGGGAGGGGCAAGGTTATGGATGGCTTTGAATGTAAACAGAAGTACAGTAAAGTCTCGTTATATCGATATCGGATATATCGATAGTCCCGGTTATATCGATACTATTTCTATGCACGCACGGAGAAAATTACATGCAAACAGGGTCGGATATATCGATGGTCCCGGTTATATCGATATTTTTTCGGACTCCCTTGAATATCGATATAACGAGACTTTACTGTATTTTGAATTCGATTCGATGTTTAACAGGGATCCAGTGGAGTTGGAGTACAGGGGTGATGTAGTGAAAAGGAGGGTGTTCTAGTGATGATCCGGGCTGAAGAATTTTGGACGAGTTGGAGTTTATGGAGAAATTTCTGATTGACACAGAAGAGAAGTGAGTTACAATAATCGATGCGGGAGGTGACGAGACCGTGGATAAGGATAGCAGCGGAGTGAGGGGTGAGCGAGGGACGGAGACTGTTAATATTACGGAGGTGGAAATAAGCAGACCGAGTTGTTATTTATATGGAAGTGAAAAGATACTGAGCTATCGAGGATAACACCCAGGCTCTTGACCTGAGGGGAGGGGGACACGGTTGAACTGTCAATGGTGAGAGAGAAACTGTTAGTTTTGTGGAGGATGGATTTGGTACCGACAAGGAGAAGTTCAGTTTTTTTTCACCGTTAAGCTTGAGAAAGTTATGGGAAAGCCAGGATTTAATTTCTGAGAGGCAAAGTGACAGGGATGAAGGTGGCGTTTGGTTTGCTGGAGAGGTAGAGTTGGGTGTCATCCGCGAAGCAGTGAAAGTGAATGCCAAACTTATGGAAAATATTGCCAAGAGGAAGTAGGTAGATAATAAAGAGAAGGGGCCCCAGGACAGACCCTTGAGGCACACCAGAGGACACAGGAGAGGACAGTGAGGTGAACGAGTTGATTTGGATGAAATTGTGAGCGATCAGAGAGATAGGAATGAAACCAGCGAAGTGGGGTGTGCGTGATGCCTCGGGTGGAAAGTCTGTCGAGCAGGATAGGGTGGGAAATGGTGTCAAAAGATGAGGTCAGGTCGAGAAGGATGAGGATGGAGAGTGAACCGGCATCGGCTGCCATGAAAAGATCATTCGTGATTTTTATGAGAGCCGATTCAGTACTGTGGCGGGGGCGGAAACCGGCCTGGAATTGTTCGTAGAGGTTATTGTGAGTGAGGTGAGAGTAAAGCTGGGACGCAACTGTCTTTTCAAGGATTTTGGCGATGAATGGAAGGTGGGAAATTGGATGTAAGTTATTGAAATCGTTTGGATCTGAGCCAAGTGTTTTCAGGATTGGAGTAACAGCTGCAGTTTTGAGTGGGATAGGAACAATTCCAGTTGATAATGAGGAATGAATAATGATTGAAATAAATGGGAGAAGAGAGGGTAGGCAGGACTTGATAAGGATAGTAGGGAGTGGGTCGAGTTGACAGGAGGAATTCTTGGATTTGGTTATAATGTCTGAGATTATAGAGGGATGGGGGAGTTCAAATGCGGAAAGTAGTTGGGAAGGAGTAGATAGGAGGTTGTATGATTTTGTGATAGAGGGTAAAGAGGACCCGTGAGTTTCCAGGATTAGAGTCAATGAGTCCAGAGTAATATTGCGATTTTGCGCGTGAGATTGAGTCGTTGTAATGGGTGAGGTGAGCTGTTTACATGTCCTTGTGAGTAGTGAGACCGGTCTTCCTGTAAAGTCTTTCCAGTTGGCGAGTTTTTGTCTTGATGGAGCGGAGATGGGCGGTGAACCAGGGGGCGGACCGGGTAAATTGGACAGACCGGGATTTTACAGGAGTTGAGGGTGTTCGTGAGGTCCGCGTTGTACCGGGAAACAAGTTCATCAGGGGATCAGTTGTAGTCCGGAGTCAGGGTGGCAATCATCTCAGCGAGGGTGGCAACGTTGATGTCCTTGATGTTGCGATATGTTGACATGGGGTGGTTTGGGGAGAGAGAGTGATGGAAACATTGAATGAAACCAGGAAATGGTCTGTTATAGGAAGTTCATTTGCTGTGCAATTCTTTGTGATAAGGCCAGACATGCAAATGAGGTCCAGGGTGTGGCCTTTTATGTGGGTGGGAAAGTCAGAGAATTGATGGAGACCAAAGCTGTCAAGTGAGGGTGAAGTCTTTAGTGAGGGGAAGAGTGTAATTGTCCATGTGAATGTTGAAGTCCCCGAGAATAATTACATTTGGTGACAGGGTGGAGAGGTGTGTGTGTGAGGACATCAGAGAATTCTTTTAAAAAGTCACAATGTGGTTTTGGTGCATGGTATACAGTGGCTATGATAGTGGGAGAGGGTCTGGAAATTTTACATGCAACACATTCGAATGATAGGGTTTCCTGGAGTGAAAGTTGGAGGATTTTCCAGTTCTTGCGGTAAATTATCGCGAGACCACCTCCGCGGCCTGAGAGGCGGGGCTTAGAAATGTAAACAAAGCCTGGCGGAGTCGCGTCATTGAGCTCGGAGAAGTCTCCCGCCATTTGCCAGGTCTCATTTATACAGAAAAAGTCAATCTTACGGTCGATTAGGATGTCCTGGATAAGAAACCCCTTTCCCGTAAGCGAGCGGACTTTGAGGAGGCCGAAGTTGACGCTGGTGGCGTCCCCACTACGAGGCGCATTAGCCGACCTAGCCAGGCCGGCTAACATACTGTGATCGACGGAGCGGCTGCTCCTTTTATGCGGCTGGTGGACGGATGACCACAGGGAGGTGATATCCTTGGAGCCATCGAGGTGAAAGCCTCGACGTGATCCGCGGTGGATATACCTCCGGAAAGGGCGACGAGCGATTTCCGGGAACCGGAGAATCGCTAGTGGCACGCTCGTCCATTGGGAGCGGAACTTCAGCAGCTCCGGCGCCAAGTACTGTAATATGAATAATAAATAGCCAGGCAGATAGCTTGCTAGCCGGCCAGTTAGCTAATAGATAGCAAATAGAAAACTAATAGACAGCTAGA